>NC_092226.1:40235099-40535099 GCF_036320965.1 Panulirus ornatus
ACGTAATTTGTCTGGCCTCTAGTCCCCGGCACCATGGGGTGCTAAGAAACAACGGATTCCCGCCTGACTCTACTGCCAATGAGAGGGAGGGCTCTGACAAATAGTTGTGCCAGCCCCTTCCACAATCTTTCCCTATCTGATAGACCTTCCTCTTTTTCTATTCACTCTACCAACATTCGTGGTCTTTCTGGTTAAGTGTACTACCTCCAAGATCCAGCTTTTGTCCATCTCTCTATCGAGAACTCGCAGCTTTCCTGTCTCCTTCGACGGTTGTGTAATTCCACTTCTTGACTCGTTGAACATTCTTGGTATTACTGTGACATCCACTCTGTCTTGGAAACCCCATGTTACGGAGATAGATAACTTTGAAACTAAGTGTCCTTTTTAGAAATCGAAATTTCTTTTCTTCCGAACAATTGCCCCGTTTATACAAAGGATCAATCCATCCTTGTATGGAGTACTGTTCTCACATCTGGGGTGGTTCTAGCTTTGCATCCTTGAGTCGAAAACGGTCCTATTTATAAGTTCTCCCAGGCTAAATTTGAAATTTGGCTCGCTTGCCCTACACTACGATGTTGGTTCACTTTCCCTCTTCTTTGTGTATTACTTTGGTTTTTGCTCTTAAGAGCTGGCTGCTTGTGTGCCTCCACCACTATCTAGACCACGCGATACTCGGCAAGCTGCTACCTCAGATGATTACTGTGTGGCCGTTTGCAACTCAAAGGTGGGCCGTTTTGATAACTTTTTCTTTCCTAACACCTCTAAGCTTGATCCATTCTTTTTCCCTTTCATACACTTCTCTATATTTCATTTAAGACTCGACCTTTATGTGGACTCTTGTCCGTGACTAGAGCCTCCAACGTGGAAAAAAGCAATCATTATTGATGACAAACGTGTAGTGTTTGAGGCAAGGCTTAATTAGATTGATGATAGTGGCGGGAGACAAGGGAAGGGTGTGCTTACCAAGTCCTTCAACAAACACTCCAACAAGTCGTCCACTGGAGCATTAGTGAAGAGTGACTCAAGTCAAAACTTACTCTCTTGTAGAAGAAGTTTACTTGTATGTTATGTAACGTCTCCCTCACTCCCGTATATATACGGTCTAACAAACCTAACAACTCAACAACACCAATCATCAATTCTCGAAGTGGCATGTAGCTTTGCTGAACCCACGAGCTGGTACAATTTCTCAGTCCAAAATAAGAAATAACGAGGATCGTGTCAACAAATTAGGTAACATACGTGTAAACTTCAGTTATATGCTTGTAAGTTTTGACGTGATGCCACACTTGTCTAACATTACAGTGGAGGATCTGCTGAAGTTTTTGTCTGAACAACTTTTTAAGCATAGCCTTCCCTTGTCTCCGGCCACTATCATCGAACTGAGGGAGCTTAGCATCAAGGACAGCAAGTTTGCTTTTCAATAATGGGTACCATCTACAGGGATGCGGCACAGCGATGGGAAGTCCCTTTTCTGCCGTGTTGAGTAATCTTTTCTACGTGCAGTTCTTCGAAGTTAAACATATATTCCCAGCGTTGTACCAACAGTCGCCAAAAAGAACTGATTTTAAGAGTAGAATAGCCCAGCTGAAGCCAAGTCTTTATAAATCACACCATTTTTAGTGCGGCGGTTTTTTTATATTCATCAGAAAAAATATGTATTAAAGCATGAAAAAGTAATGAAAATCCATTGGTAAAATTAATTAACAACGTTTTTATACACATTAACTCTTTTGTTAAGCTGTTTATAAACATAATTTGTATCCTATAGTATGGTAGAAAGACAGGTGCTTGATACCTTTATTGTACATGATGTACTTCTTGGCCTAACTGATAAATGGTTACCTGTCTCGATGATTAACATTCTCATGATGATTACCTGCCATTTGCCTTCGTCTAAACCCCTCCTCAGCCTTGCACTACCAGCTTTGTAAAAATGCAGACCATCAGATATCCTTCTGTCTCCACTACAACTGTCCCACGGTTCTGTATTCAACCCTCTTTTTGCCGTGCTGATGCGCTATATTTCAAGACAGTTATCTATCAGTCTATTCAGATGAATTTCCTACATCCTGCTAAGAAGAAAAACTCACTATCACAGCCTTTCTGAGGCTATCTATCTTCATGCTGCTTTCTAATACAAGTTTTATATTTGTCAAGTATATCTCCCGTCTCCAGCGTATCACGTTGTTCGTGCCGGCCATAATATGAGAAATGTTCTCTTCAAGTGAGTCCTTAACTATACCCTGTATAACGGGATGTGTCCTGGAGCCTGACCCCGGGGCAACACAGTCGTTTTCCATTTCCATTCCTAACAGAAAACTGTTCATCCAAAAGGCTTATCAGAGACCTCGACAAGGTTGGTGTTCGGTTGTTTTTTCCATTTCGTCTTCGAAGACGATGACCCTTGTGTACGTTGCTGCTTCCCCTGGTTTACACCCAACCTGACTTGGTCTTCGTCTCGTCCCTACCCACGTTAAAATGGTCATGTTCATCTGCTTTCTAGATTATCTGTTTTCTTCGTTACTGTCTGATGTTTCTCTGCAAAGTTAAATACTGCAGTTATTATATTGTTTAAGAAGCCCTCACTCACGGTACGTCTATTTGCTACACTTTCACTAGCTAACCCATCATAAGTGATCTCCTCTGATAACCCACTGTATGGATCATGATCTTTTCTGATAACCTACTATATATAGATCATGATGATGTGATAACCCACAATTTAGATCATGATGATGTCTTACGATAACTCGCCATTTAGCTCATGATAATCTCTAATGATAATTCATGATACAGATCAAAGAGAGAATTGCAGAGTGTATTTATCGTCGTGTCATAATAGTAAGTCTTCAGTGAAGTTTCTGTTACACTCAGGACAGGTGTAGCACTATACGCATGCTGTGCTGGAAGTGATTCCCGATCTCACTAGATGGAACACCACCGTTTTCTAGGTAGGTGAAGTGGGAAGTGAGGTGTGGCAAACGGTGGCAGCCTCAGACGGTTTGGTGTTGGGAGAGAAAATGAGAGGAACAGGAAGACAAATGCTGTTCTACACAGAAAGGTTGGACCCGAGGAGGGCGTGCTGATGAAGAGGGATTGTGTAGTAGTCAGGGAGAAAGGGAGTACTGCTGATGAGGGAGTGTCTACTACCCAGCGAGGGATAGAGTGCTGCTGTTCGAGGGAGTGTGTAGGAGTCAGGGAGGGAGGTAATGGACAGAGTAATAACCAGGTTTAGGAGCAGTGTCTGTAGAGTCGAGATGAGTCTTACTCGCATCATGAAGGTGGAAGGGATCCTAGGAACAGTCCTGATGCTGTCCTTATCTACATTGTAGATCGGGATGGCGCTCCAACGCCCCCCCCCCCCCCCCCCCCCCCCATCCACGAGTGCCTGCTGTCCTACGCAGTAAGAGCGTCTCCAGTGCTCTCTCTATCCCTCCGTCGCTTGGTTCCTGTCGTTCTAATGTTATCCTGATCTATATAGTAGGAGTGTGTCCCGGGCCCTCCAGCTGCCGCCCGTTGCTTGCCTTTGTTAATTCGTCTCTGGTGGTCATGATGATTGTCTGCAGCTCTCTGTATAGCGCTTTACTGTCCACTGTATATGGGTGCTGACCCAACAAGTAACATAAAGACATAACTTTAAAGACATAACATTAAAAATTTAATGTGTTTCTCTGTGGACTAGACACGTGGGGCCCTCAGCCCACTTGTGTGATCTAACACATATATTTCTCATATATCTCCCCTATCCCTGGGGATAGGGGAGAAAGAATACGTCCCACGTATTCCCTGCGTGTCGTAGAAGGCGACTAAAAGGGAAGGGAGCGGGGGGCTGGAAATCCTCTCCTCTCGTTTTTTTTTTTTTTATTTTCCAAGGAAGGAACAGAGAAGGGGGCCAGATGAGGATATTTCCTCAAAGGCCCAGTCCTCTGTTCTTAACGCTACCTCGCTAACGCGGGAAATGGCGAATAGTATGAAAGAAAGAATATATGTATGTAGCATTTATGGATCTGGAGAAGGCATATGATAGAGTTGATAGAGATGCTCTGTGGAAGGTATTAAGAATATATGGTGTGGGAGGCAAGTTGTTAGAAGCAGTGAAAAGTTTTTATCGAGGTTGTAAGGCATGTGTACGTGTAGGAATAGGGAAAGTGATTGGTTCTCAGTGAATGTAGGTTTGCGGCAGGGGTGTGTGATGTCTCCATGGTTGTTTAATTTGTTTATGGATGGGGTTGTTAGGGAGGTGAATGCAAGAGTTTTGGAAAGAGGGGCAAGTATGAAGTCTGTTGGGGATGAGAGAGCTTGGGAAGTTAGTCAGTTGTTGTTCGCTGATGATACAGCGCTGGTGGCTGATTCATGTGAGAAACTGCATAAGCTGGTGACTGAATTTGGTAAAGTGTGTGAAAGAAGAAAGTTAAGAGTAAATGTGAATAAGAGCAAGATAATTAGGTACAGTAGGATTGAGGGTCAAGTCAATTGGGAGGTAAGTTTGAATGGAGAAAAACTGGAGGAAGTAAAGTGTTTTAGATATCTGGGAGTGGATCTGGCAGCGGATGGAACCATGGAAGCGGAAGTGGATCATAGGGTGGGGGAGGGGGCGAAAATCCTGGCAGCCTTGAAGAATGTGTGGAAGTCGAGAACATTATCTCGGAAAGCAAAAATGGGTATGTTTGAAGGAATAGTGGTTCCAACAATGTTGTATGGTTGCGAGGCGTGGGCTATGGATAGAGTTGTGCGCAGGAGGATGGATGTGCTGGAAATGAGATGTTTGAGGACAATGTGTGGTGTGAGGTGGTTTGATCGAGTAAGTAACGTAAGGGTAAGAGAGATGCGTGGAAATAAAAAGAGCGTGGTTGAGAGAGCAGAAGAGGGTGTTTTGAAATGGTTTGGGCACATGGAGAGAATGAGTGAGGAAAGATTGACCAAGAGGATATATGTGTCGGAGGTGGAGGGAACGAGGAGAAGAGGGAGACCAAATTGGAGGTGGAAAGATGGAGTGAAAAAGATTTTGTGTGATCGGGGCCTGAACATGCAGGAGGGTGAAAGGAGGGCAAGGAATAGAGTGAATTGGAGCGATGTGGTATACCGGGGTTGACGTGCTGTCAGTGGATTAATCAGGGGCATGTGAAGCGTCTGGGGTAAACCATGGAAAGCTGTGTAGGTATGTATATTTTGCGTGTGTGGACGTATGTATATACATGTGTATGGGAGTGGGTTGGGCCATTTCTTTCGTCTGTTTCCTTGCGCTACCTCGCAAACGCGGGAGACAGCGACAAAGAAAAAAAAAAAATATATATATATATATATATATATATATATATATATATATATTCCATAGTGTACTCGTGTTTATGTACTGCATGCCTGAGGCCCTTATTCTACCACTACGACCTGCTTTATATTCACATGTGTAACTATTAGCTCAAATTTGTCGAGTCATTGTAATGTCTTATCTATATCGCAGCGTGAGGCGTAGATTGAGGCGATTAAACCAAAATTCTGGTGTATCGCTGGTGGGGCCTGAAAGACAAGGGGGAGGTAACCGCTCTTGCGAGCAAGGGGATGAGGGGCTGGAGCAGGGGAGGAGGTGAGGGGCTGGAGCACTGGGAGGGGTGAGGGACTGGAGCACTGGGAGGGGTGAAGGGCTGGAGCAAAGGGAGGGAGTGAGGGGCGGAGCAAGCGGTGAGGGAGGGATTTAGGCAGCGGTTGAGGGGATAGGGCGTAGGATGAGAGGAAGGGTCAGGGGAGTGAGGGCTGGGGTAGCGTGTGGAGACTCGATCATGTGGTGCGTGGTTGTGGCAGGGGAGGAGAGGTCAGAGCAAGGCGGAGCAGGGCAGGGTTCTGAATATTTCATGGTCATTATTTTTCCACCGAGCTCTCTCTCTCTCTCTCTCTCTCTCTCTCTCTCTCTCTCTCTCTCTCTCTCTCTCTCTCTCTCTCTCTCTCTCTCTCTCTCATGATATTTTTAGGTTTGCGGGGACTACGTTTGGGCTTCCAGTTCCTAGTTTTCTCTTTTGCACCCCGTGGTGATGGATAGATAATGTGGCTGCGGCAAACAAGGAAATCAGCGCTTGTTCACCAACAATGGGGGATGCAACAAGCTGTCGGTAAGCAAGACGTTACATACCCTGGTTTTCTTTGGTCGAGGACTAATTCAGAGGTCTCGAGGGCGACTTAGCCCGACGCTCCTGTCTAATTTGAATGTTGGAATATGGAGTGTGAGATTGGAGTGTGGGGTAAGGGGTGAGGGTTTGGAGTAGGACGTGATGGGGTTAGGGCAGGAGGTTGGGGCGTCAGGGGTTGCAAACGGGTTGTTGGATTAGATGGAGGGGTGGCTGGGGTGAGGCCATGGGACCAGGGAGGAAGTACTTGAGGTAGGAGTTAGAGGTTGACGCAGTGGGTTGAGAGATTGGAACAGGAGGTAAGGGATTAGGGTAGAGGGTGCGGGTTAGAGCATCGGAGAAGGGGTTAAAGTACGGGGTGCGGGATTGAAGTATGGTGTAAGAGGTTGCCGAAGGGAATGGGGGTTGGAACAGGGGGGTTAAGGGGTTAGAGTGAGAAATAAGAGATTGATTAAAGGTTGAGAGGTTGGAGCATAGAGTGATGGGTTAGAGCAGGGGTGAGAGGTTGGAACGGAGGGGCGAGGGGCTGAAGTAGCGGGTGGGAGGGTTAGAACTGGAGGTTAAGGGTTGGACCAAGGATGTAGGGGGTTAGATCACTGGGTGAGAGGTTGGAGTACAGAGTGAGAGGTTAGAATAAGGTTGACGGGTAGGAGCAGGGGGAGGGGTTTTGAGGAGAGTGTGAGGGGTTGGTGAGGGGATTAAGGAGTTGGATCATGGGGTGAGGAGTTGAGGTGGGAGATTATGGGTAGGAGCGGAGAGTTTGGGGTAAGGGGTATCCTAGCAGCAGAGGGTGTGGCCGGTAATGGTTTCTTGCCCTGTCAGTCAGATCTTAGTCGGGGATAACCCTACCAGGTCACCATTGACCCTCTAGCAGGTGGGGACGGGTCACTACGGCTGGGCTGAGCCATTACTGGCCTCCATTGACCCCCGGCTGGTGGGACAGGCCGTTGATAGAACCCCTGGGGTCTGGCTGGACGACGGATGTAGTGTGTTAATGTGTGCGTGTGGATGGATATGGTCACCTGCCAGGTACCGTATGCCCGTCCATCATGACCAGCCCGGACTAACCTGACCTCCTGTGTCGGTCTCTATAGCGCTTCTGAAACGTGTTTGTTATCGTTGATCTTGCCTGTCCCAGGTGCTGAGGTGACGGCAGAGGCTGCCGTCCTTAACACCGATACTTGCATTATATTTCCGACAGTGACAAGTTGAGCATCTCGAAGCTTTTGCCTTCATCCCATAGTTTTCGGATCAAACGCCAGTTGGTTTCGTCTTAAACTTCCAGAATTATACGACAATAAACTTCCTGCTAGAAGCTGCTCAACTCGGACACTTGCAAAAGTTTTCGGTCAAAGGATAAATATTGAATCATAACCACAAAACCTTTGACCATAAACCCCACAGTTCTTGTGTTCATTTGATACAAACCCCGAGTTGCCTGATGTTGAACCAGAGATCTCTCGACCTTAAGTGATAGCAAGCAATATCAAGGCACAACTAATCAGTGGGTCTACACTGCAGCAATTCCCTGACCTATAATCACGCAACTCATAACCTCATTTAGAATCTTGACCTTAAGTTAAAAACGCTTGATATTTTTCTCTGCTAAACCTCCTTGCAAAAGCAAACCTCTAACCGTAAAACCACAAAAAACATTATACTTCAATACCTGTAAACCTAATAATGTAAAACCAGTTTGACCGAGTTTCTGTGTGACACTGGGAAACAGACTGCACCTCGAGCCTTCGTAAGTGGTAATCAGAAAAATGGAACTGGAACAAAAGCAGTTTAAAAGATTAGTTCTTGGGTTGGGGCGAGAAAGTGTTGAGTGGAAGCTGTTGTTGTAGCTTCCCGGGGCGCCCTTAGTGACCCCAGACCCGTGATTACAGCTCCTGCAGGGAATACTGAGGTACCTGCTGATGCACTACAGCGTGATGCACTTACCGAAGACGCACCTTCGTGACGTTCTTGTCTGGAGTACTCTTGCAACAGTCACTTGCCTTATGCACTCATGTGGGAGGAAGGCACCTTGGGTGTAGCACTGCTTGTCCGTCAGGCATTTACATGAGGCGCTGTGGTGTGAGGCCCCTTGGGTGTAGCACTGCTGGTTAGACATTTACTTGAGGTGCTCTCATGTGAGGCATTGATACGAGACACTACTGGTGATGGACTTGAGGCACTTACCTGACACACTCATGTGTAAGGCACTTTCGGTGATCCTGTGTGAGGTATTTATATGAGGCATTTGGTATTCCTTTGTCAGGGACTTACTTATGAGAGTGCTTTGTGAATCGCTTTCTCGAGGCACTCCCGTTAGAGGCATTAACTTGAAGTGCACCCATATGTGAAACTCATTCGAAGCGCTCCAGCGAGAAATGCACATCTGAGGCACTCTTGTATAAAACGCTCGTCTGGGCTTCTTCTACGTGGGACGCTCGTCCGAGGTACCTCTGTGATAGGCACATGTACGGGATACTCGTCTGAGGCTTTCCTGTGTAAGACGCTCATCCTTTGCAATTGTGTATCAAACACTCCATAGCAAAGACTTGTATCTTAGCTGCTGAGTTTCATTTCCTTTGTTTCGATGACTGGCGGGGCAAGGAATTGGTGGTGGTAGTGGTCCTGGGTCATCATGAAGTATGGGATCTGAGAACATCTTATGTAGAAAAATGATTATCAGGTAGTCATGTCACCTGAAGGCACACTTCGTTATAAGGAATTTTTTTTTATAAACTTACGATAGTTTGTGACAAAGAATACTGCTTTCTGAAACGGAAAATGACGACTAAAGAAAGCAGCATTAGCGTAAGCATTAGAGTGTCATGGAACAGCCGTGACAGTTGGGTTAATGAAATAATGTGTTAAAACACCTTGATTAAAAGTCACACCCTTGGTACGCATCAGGCAAATTACCGAAGCCATTGGACTAAGTTGCTGTCATACACGTTAATAACTTAGATAAAGGACTGTGACATCTTTGGCGATGCTTTGGTAATCATGGATAGTTGCAGCTACAGAGGCTCCCAAAGACACCTCTCCAGCACTGCCAACAACAGCTGTAGTGTTCATGTCCCAACACGGTTCCCAAGCACTGGTAACTGAGTCTGCCAGCGACATCTGTAGTGTCCAGACCTCATAAGATATGACCAGTGACGGCTGGCAACAACGGTTGCCGATACGTTTTACCCCAGAATACTTCATACCACTGGCAGTGCCGGCCTGCACCAACAGGTGTATAGTAATGTTAATACCCGAGTACACTTACCCAGCACCAACCACTGACGCTGCCAGCAGTGACATAGGCACACGCTATAAGTAGCAATGCCGCTGCAAACAGTGACACTGCTACGTGCTTGAAGTATATGTGCCGCTGCCAGCAGTGCCTCCCCCAGGCAGCGGCAATATGGCATCTGTTGGGAGGGTGGAGACAGCTGCCGGCTCTGGTCTAGGCCAGTATAGCTGGGTACAGCCCTGCCCTACCTCACCACCTGCTGTTGGTCTTAATGAGGTCATTAATGTGCACATTGGCCGCCCAGCAACACCTGCAACATTACATTACCTCCCTCAATACAGTAGTTCATAATACACCTTTATAATCTCGGGAATGTATCTGAATCCAGAATGTATTCCATTGTATAAGCCTCACTGTACTGTGTGGCGCCCACCTGAATATAGCGGGTGATGCTGGCCAGCCGGTGTGACGGGAATTTGTATGTGATTTGTGCCGCCGGGGACGTGGCCGGCCCGTGACCACGCCAGGGAAGGAGGAGAGTACGTGGCCGACCCGTGACCACGCCAGGGAAGGAGAATACGTGGCCGACCCGTGACCACGCCAGGGAAGGAGGAGAGGATGTAACCGACCCGTGACCACGCCAGGGAAGGGAATTGTACGTGTGATCACGTCATGAAGGTAGAGCCTCGTCTTACCATGTGAGTGAGAGGCTCGCGGCCATACCGTGGGACAGGAAGTTGTCAGTGTGGGGACAGTGGTGGGCGGCCACACCAGGAGGTTGTTCTGGTGGGTGACAGAACCATCGAGAGCACAGGATACCGCAGCAACATCCCCGGGACCTAAACCACCGAGAGGACCCGGAGGACGGGAGATGAAAAATCGGTAATTTATCAAATAACAGAAAATAGGATAATTATCCCATGCTCTTCAGAGAGAGACTGTCATTTTGTATCGTCTTATTGTCTTTTCTGTCACGTGGGCACTTAAGCTCCTCACGCGGGGTCCTAGCGTGGGGTGTGTGTGTGTGTGTGTGTGTGTGTGTTTGGAGGGGGGGAGGGGGGGCATGGCAACCCTTCCCTGGGGCCTGCGTCAGCTCTTGCCGGCCACAACAGAAGATGGCTCAGGTAGACACAGAGTGGGCGGCTGCTGGTGAGGGTTATGTGTGGTATGGTTATAACACCACATGTCTTGATTGGTGAGGAGGGAGCACTGGAGAGACGGGTTTCCACATCTAAAGTATCCCTTCTCCTCTCACTCGGCTTTCCTCATCTTCACTCATTTGTCCAACTTCTGAACTCTCGAATTACCCATTTTCATGTTCCCCTTTCAGTGCAAATTCTCTCATATGTCTTTTTTCTTTTCCTCTTCCTATATTATGACTTTCACCCTCCACTGTTATTGTTGTCTCTACACCTCTTGTTCCCTCGCCTCGCCAGCCAGTCCTCACTCCCTCCCGCTGCTCATCATCCTCATCATCGTTAATGTCTGTAAACAATGGCTCTTTCATGGTGGTGTTCCCGGCTCAAGAGGCGGGAGGGACGTGTGCTCCACTCCCCTTTCCTATCCCCACATCTTCTCCCTATCCTCTAACCACCCTATAAAAAGTCCCCCCCCCCCCACCTCCCGCAGCACCCCGTCCCTCAGCATTCTGTGTCCCCATCATACGGCACGTTGCCCCTGTATCCTGTGCCTCATTCGTCTGCCACGTTGCCCTCAGCATCCTGTGTCCCCATCATACGGTACGTTGCCCCAGTACCCTGCTTCTCATTCGTCTGCCACGTTGCCCTAAGCATCCTGTGTCCCCATCATACGGCACGTTGCCCCTGTATCCTGTGCCTCATTCGTCTGCCACGTTGCCCTCAGCATCCTGTGTCCGTCTCCCTTGGGACGCTGTCTCTAGAAGCCTGCGTCCTCGACACCCGGCACGCAAGTCCCCAGTATCCCGTCCCAGCGTCTTGTGTCCCCTTCTCTGGCACGCTGACACCAGCATCCTGTGTCCCTTTTCTCCATTACGCCTGTCTGTAGCACTCTCTCTCTCTCTCTCTCTCTCTCTCTCTCTCTCTCTCTCTCTCTCTCTCTCTCTCTCTCTCTCTCTCTCATACAGCCAGTGTAATAAACGCCGCTGCTGTTAAATGACAGCGTTAATTACCTGCCACACTACATAGATCTGTACCCGCGCTGGGCTGATGCCAGGAAGACTGGGATGCGGAGTTGGGTGTGGGTAAGAGGGTAGATGTGGGTGTGGGTGTACATGTGGGTGCCAGGGTCAGTGTGGATAATAGGTATGTCTGTGGGTGTGGGCAGGGCTGTAGGCTTATGCAGGGAGGCCAGAAAGAGTGAGGATCATACAGACGCAGTTTGATCAAACTTTGCTGACGGTTTTTATGGGAAATTCGCCATTTATGTACCCTTGGGCGATATGGTCGCTATAGGGCCCTGCTGAAGAGGGCTGTTATAAATATATATATATATATAGTTATATATATATATAAGGTTATTAGGTACAGTAGGGTTGAGGGTCAAGTCAATTGGGAGGTGAGTTTGAATGGTGAAAAACTGGAGGAAGTGAAGTGATTTAGATATCTGGGAGTGGATCTGTCAGCGGATGGAACCATGGAAGCGGAAGTGGATCATAGGGTGGGGGAGGGGGCGAAAATTTTGGGAGCCTTGAAAAATGTGTGGAAGTCGAGAACATTATCCCGGAAAGCAAAAATGGGTATGTTTGAAGGAATAGTAGTTCCAACAATGTTGTATGGTTGCGAGGCGTGGGCTATGGATAGAGTTGTGCGCAGGAGGATGGATGTGCTGGAAATGAGATGTTTGAGGACAATGTGTGGTGTGAGGTGGTTTGATCGAGTAAGTAACGTAAGGGTAAGAGAGATGTGTGGAAATAAAAAGAGCGTGGTTGAGAGAGCAGAAGAGGGTGTTTTGAAATGATTTGGGCACATGGATATATATATATATATATATATATATATATATATATATATATATATATATCGTGGGCTATAGGTAGGGTTGTGCCAAGGGGGGTGGATGTGTTGGAGATGAGATGGTTAAGGACAATATGTGGTGTGAGGTGGTTTGATCAAGTAATGAAAGGGTAAGAGAGATGTGTGGTAATAAAAAGAGTGTGGTTGAGAGAGAAGAAGAGGGTATAATGAAATGGTTTGGTCACATGGAGAGAATGAGTGAGGAAAGGTTGACAAAGAGGATATATGTGTCAGAGGTGGAGGGAACGAGAAGTGGGACACCAAATTGGAGGTGGAAGGATGGATTTAAAAAAAAATTTGAGCGATCGGGGCCTAAACATGCAGTCAATAGATTGAATCAGGGCATGTGAAGCGTTTGGGGTAAATCATGGAAAGTTTTTTGAGGCCTGGATGTGGAAAGGGAGCTGTGGTTTCGGTGCATTACACATGACGTCTAGAGACTGAGTGTGAACGAATGTGGCATTTGTTGTCTTTTCCTAGCGCTACCTCGCGCTCGTGCGGGGTGAGGGGGGGGGGGTGCCGTTTCATGTGTAGCGGGATGGCGACGGGAATGGCTGAGGGCAGCAAGTATGAATATGTACATGTGTATATATGTATTTGTCTGTGTATGTATATGTATGTATACATTGAAATGTATAGGTATGTATAAGTGCGTGTGTGGGTGGGTGGGTTGGGCCATTCTTTCGTCTGTTTCCCTGCGCTACCTTGCTAACGCGGGAGACAGCGACAAAGTATAAAAAGATATATATATATATATATATATATATATATATATATATATATATATATATATATATATATATATATATATATATATCGGAAAGGATCACACTTTTGCGCGTGATCAAGATATTCCTATGAGTCCACGGGGAAAATGAAACACGGAAAGTTCCCAGGTGCACTTTCGTGTAATAATCACATCATCAGGGGAGACACAAGACAGAAATATAACAGTCATTTGATATACATCGAAGAGACGAAGCTAGGACGCCATTTGGTAAACATGTGATTGTCCAAAACATACAACGAGCGTTCATAAACTTATCATTTTACAAATCTTATCAACAATAAAATTATCTAATTTGTACAGACCATCGCTAATATTAAGATTATAATTAATTGTGTATTTAGTAATAGAAGATTCAATGATATTTCTCTTGGTAATAGAGTTAGACTTAATAACTGAGATGGCGTTACTCCAGTCAATACAATGATCATCGTTTTTAACATGATTAAACAAGGCATTTGATTCTTGTCCCGTTCTTATACTATATTTATGTTGCTTAAGTCTAACAGAAAGATCCTTACCAGTCTGACCAACATAAAATTTATCACAGTTTCCACAAGGAACTTTATAGATGCAACCAAGAGAATTTTCTGGTGAATTCCTGATTAAGATATTCTTTATAGTATTATGGTTGCTAATGGCAACATTTACATTAAAGGATTTAAGCATCATGGGAAGCAAAGTGAAATTATTATTAAAAGGGAGAACTAAAAGATTCTTGGTGTCAATGGGAGGTTTGGGCTCAACTCTATAAAATGATTTCTTTGCTAACTTAAGGGATTTATCAATGAATGATCTAGGGTACTTTAACTTAGATCCAATAGAATATATCTTCTCAAACTCATCATCAATAAACTCTGGACTGCAAATACGTAATGCCCTTTGGAACATAGATTGAAATGATGATAATTTAACTCTGTCATGTTGAGATGAGTAATAATGGATATATGAGCATACATTGGTGGGTTTTCTGTATATGCTAAACTAAAACTTGTTTCCTTGTCTATGGATCATGCAATCTTAAAATGGTAACGTACCATTATTTTCATTTTCTACAGTAAATTTGATGGAAAGTACTAAATTGTTAAGTAAGAGGAGAAATATTTGTAAATTTTCATTTGTTGGCCAAACACAAAGAACATCATCTACATACCTAAACCAAATTGCATTAGAAGATAAGATATCCTTTAGTAATTTTGTTTCAAAAAATTCCATATAAAGATTACTTAGTACAGGTGAAAGAGGGTTACCCATTGCCATACCAAATTTTTGAGCATAATAATCTCCATTAAATTGAAATACACAGTCTGTTATACACAATTTTATCAGTTCAGTGAAATTAGACTTTGAAACATGTAAATGAATATCATCCAAGACATCAAATAAATATTCTAAAAGGTCATCAACTGGAACTTTAGTGAAAAGTGAGGAAACATCAAAGCTAACTAGTTTGAAATCAAAATTAATATTGATATTGTTTAGCTTGTTGACTAAATCTACATTGTTCATGATATTAGAATTTGATACCTTACCCACTAAAGGGCTTAATAAGGAAACTAACCATTTTGATAATTTATATGTGATGGAGCCTACTGAACTCACTATAGGTCTTGCTGGAAAATTTTGTTTAAGTGTTTTGATAAGTCCATACATATTCTTAATACCTTCCACAAAGCATCTCTATCAACTCTATCATATGCCTTCTCCAGATCCATAAATGCTACATACAAATCCATATGCTTTTCTAAGTATTTCTCACATACATTCTTCAAAGCAAACACCTGATCCACACATCCTCTACCACTTCTGAAACCACACTGCTCTTCCCCAATCTGATGCTCTGTATATATCTTCACCCTCTCAATCAATACCCTTTGGCATATAATTTACCAGGAATACTCAACAAACTTATACCTCTGTAATTTGAGCACTCACTCTTATCCCCTTTGCCTTTGTACAATTGCACTATGCACGCATTCCGCCAATCCTCAGGCACCTCACCATGAGTCATACATACATTCAATAACCTTACCAACCAGTCAACAATACAGTCACCCCCTTTTTTAATAGATTCCACTGCAATACCATCCAAACCTGCTGCCTTGCCGGCTTTCATCTTCCGCAAAGCTTTTACTACCTCTTCTCTGTTTACCAAAATCATTTTCCCTAAATAAATATATATATATATATATATATATATATATATATATATATATATATATATATATATATATATATATATATATATATATATATATATTCTTTCTTTCTTTCAAAACTATTCGCCATTTCCCGCGTTAGCGAGGTAGCGTTAAGAACAGAGGACAGGGCCTTTGAGGGAATATCCTCACCTGGCCCCCTTCTCTGTTCCTTCTTTTGGAAAATAGAAAAAAAAAAAACGAGAGGGGAAGATTTCCAGCCTCCCGCTCCCTCCCCTTTTAGTCGCCTTCTACGACACGCAGGGAATACGTGGGAAGTATTCTTTCTCCCCTATCCCCAGGGATACTATATATATATATATATATATATATATATATATATATATATATATATTTCTTCTTTCTTTTGTACTATTCGCCATTTCCCGCGATAGCGAGGTAGCGTTAAGAACAGAGGACTGGGCCTTCGAGGGAATATCCTCACCTGGCCCCCTTCTCTGTTCCTTCTTTTGGAAAATTGAAAAAAACGAGAGGGGAGGATTTCCAGCCACCCGCTCCCTCCCCTTTTAGTCGCCTTCTACGACACGCAGGGAATACGTGGGAAGTATTCTTTCTCCCCTACCCCCAGGGATATATATATATATATATATATATATATATATATATATATATATATATATATATATATATATATATATATATTATTTATTTATTTTGCTTTGTCGCTGTCTCCCGCATTTGCGAGGTAGCGCAAGGAAACAGACGAAAGAAATGGCCCAACCCACCCCCATACAGAATGTATATACATACACGTCCACACACGCAAATATACATACCTATACATCTCAATGTACACGTATATATACACACACAGACAAATACATATATACCCATGCACACAATTCACACAGTCTGCCTTTATTCATTCCCATCGCCACCTCGCCACACATGGAATACCATCCCCCTCCCCTCTCATGTGTGCGAGGTAGCACTAGGAAAAGACAACAAAGGCCCCATTCGTTCACACTCAGTCTCTAGTTGTCATGCAATAATGCCCGAAACCACAGCTCCCTTTCCACATCCAGGCCCCACACAACTTTCCATGGTTTACCCCAGACGCTTCACATGCCCTGATTCAATCCAAGTGAAGGTTGGTCTGCGGCAGAGGTGTGTGACATCATCATGACATTCTAATTTGTTTATGGATGGTTTGGTGAGGGAGGTAATTGTAAGATTCTTGGAGACGGGGGGAGGGGCGGGTATGCACTCTGTAGGGGATGAGGGAGAGCCGGAGAAGCGAGACAATTATTGCTTGTTGATGAAACAACACTTGTGATAAATACAAGTTAGAAAATAACTTTGTGACTGAATTTGGAAGTTTGTGAAAAGAGTAATGTGAGAGTAAATGCGAATAAAGCAATGTTATTAGGTTCAGCAGTGGAGAGGGTCAGGCTAGTTAGGATGTTATCAGAGCGAAGAGAATTTGGAGGAAGTGAAGTGCTTTAGATATTTAGGAGTGAAGTTGGCTGTGACTCTAATCATGGAAGCTGAAATAAGTCAGAGGCGAATTGAGGGGTGAAGGTTCTGGAAGCATTGAGAAATGTGTGGAAAGAGATGTCGTAATCTGAGAGGGAGAAAATGGGTATGGTGGATGTCTAGGAAATATATTGTTTGAGAACAATATGTGGTTTGAGGAGCGTGATCGAGTAAGTAACAATAGGATAAGAGAGAGCTGTGGTAATGAGAGAGTGTGGTTGAGAGAGCAGATGAGGGTGTGTTTGAAATGGTTTGGACATAAGATGAGAATGAGTGAAGAAAGGTGGATAAAGAGGATATATGTGTCAGAGGTGGATGGGACACGTAGATCGGGGAGACCAAATTGTAGATAGAAGATGGAGTAAAGAAGATTTTGAGTGCTTGAGGCCTGAACATGTGGTATAGCGTAAAAGGCGTGCACGGGATAAAGTGAATTGGAGTGATATGGTATACAGGGGGCGATGTGCTGTCAGTGGACTGAATCTATACATATGAGGTGGCCGAAGGAAACCATGGATTTGTCTGTCGGAGCTTTGGTTTTATTGCATTACACATGTTCCTGGCCCTACTTCGCTAACGTGGGTAACGGCAAACAAAGATTAAAAAAAGGGACAGTTAGATAGATAGATCATTTTCAGTGTCACGGCAAGAACCACTCGGCTTCTGTTTCCATCCATTAATTCCCGGCAATGTAATGACCATCATCAGGCTGACACAATCAACAGTTGTCACCACACCATAACCAGATGACCTCCTCATAATTATCTGTCACAAAAAATGAGATTACTGCAACCTGACCAATATTTGTGTCTGGAGTCAATTACAGTTAATCAAGTTTGGTGGAAATGTTAGCAGTAAACCAATATAGGAGGAGGAACGTCTGTTTCAAATGAGTTCATTGAACATTAGTGTTGAATTACTATACTGAAAGTACTATTAAGCTAGTATGCATAAGCTTCTGTATCAAATTGTTATCTTAAAACACTGGTATTAAACTAGTGTACAGTAACACTTGTATCAAACTAGTACACTGAAACTTTTGCTGAGTTAGCGAACTGAAGTAAGTGTTAAGCTAGTTTACTGAAACAATAGTGCTAAACTTTATATTGAAGTAGTACTTTTAAGTTTATGAATATAGCATTATTGATATCCTATATTGAAGCAGTTCTACTTAACTAGCGGAATCAAAGAGTAGCTAACATTAGTGTACTGAGATTAATGTTAAGAAATTGTGAAGGAGGAATATCAAACAAATGTACTAATACTTCTGTCAAATTAGTGTCCTACAGCTTGTGTTAAGCTGGCGCGCTAAAACTCCTGCTGAACTAGAGTAATGAAATGGAACGACGTAAGTAATCTAAGAGTATAGTTACAGTAATATTGTCATTGTGAATGAACGAATTGAAATTAGTCTTTACTTCCTACATTAAAGCAGTACTGTGATCCCAGTGTAATGAAAGTATGTTCTCACATTGTTTAGTGACCGACTTGGCATATTAACATTGCTAAGAAACCCGAGTCTTACAGGTGGAAATGTTATATGAGAGGAGAGGACGCTGTTCGAGGAAAGGTGGAGGTATCGTAACGGTCACTCCTCGTGTGGCTGGTCCCCACAAACAGTGTGTGAGAGAAGCAGCAGTTAGGCACGTGCCACAGGTCAAAGCCATATAATACCAGTAGGGAGGGGGATGGCAGCAACACCACGCCGTACGGAGAGGAATGGTTGAGGAGGTGCTGGCTGGAGAGTTAAGGCGGAGTGCCTTTGTTGCCGCCACTTTAGTTGAGAGAGAGCTGGAGGACGAGCCACCCTAGCTATACAGGCAGTACTCTATACTGGGGCAAATGAAAACCCAAGAGCTGCAAGATAGGCTGATCACAGATGTACTGCCTGTGGCGTATTGTACAGCCGCCTCCACCTTCCAACCTGGACAGTCAATTGTTGTCAATCTCTCTCCGTGGACTGTGAACCCAGACGGTATCGACCCGCTACTTCCAAGCTTTCATTATCTGGAGTTTTCCTCATCATGTCGAGGTCGTTACTAGTATCCTCCACATCTCACTATATGATAAATGATAATATCAGTTACTTGATATAACTACCAGAGGTGGCATCGCCATGGACGGGGTTGGTGGAGAGGTGAGGGTTGAGGGAAGGAAAACGTGGTGTGAGGGTAGAGGAAAGTGAAGCATGATGTGTGGGGCCTGACTCTCATGATCCTAGCTTGAATCACCGGAATGAAGACGTTTGTAAATAATAAAGAAATGTCTGAGATCACATTACTGATGAGGTTATGTAGTGACCTTCGTGCTGGAGGTCATTATATAACAACACTTTACTGGTTTCATCCTCTTCACTACTCGTACACACCACCTCAGTGTTCTACACTGTGGCTTTATTGTTCGAATGATTTAACAAATTTCTTTCCATAGGCTGGTCCTATTGGAGACTCAGTGTAACGTATAACTATTGTATATATGATAAAATGCGTATGTGATATATAATCCATATAACACCACAGAATTATAATATCCTAAAGTTGTATGTTAGAAATATTTCAGTATGTATGACTGCACCCTGTATGGATGAGAGTTCAAACATGGTTAGACATTTTTCATGGATGTTATAATCGTTACGTAAACTTCACTGGTAACCTGTAATGCTGAAGATATGATGGGGATTCAAGAAGTAAGACAGAAAGCACAACACGTCAGGAAAAATGAGGTCAATGCTCATAGCTAGGCTCTTTCATGGAATGTATTATGAGTGTGGTGGGAATGTGGCGTGAGTGTGGTGGGAGTGTGACGTGAGTGTGGTGGGAGTGAGGCGTGAGTTTGGTGGGAGTGAGGCGTGAGTGTGGTGGGAGTGAGGCGTGAGTGAGGTGTGAGTGTGACGTGAGTGTGGTGGGAGTGAGGCGTGAGTGTGGTGAGAGTGAGGCGTGAGTGTGGTGGGAGTGTGGCGTGAGTGTGGTGGAAGTGTGGCGTGAGTGTGGTGGGAGTGTGACGTGAGTGTGGTGGGAGTGTGACGTGAGTGTGGTGGGAGTGTGGCGTGAGTGTGGTGAGAGTGAGGCGTGAGTGTGGTGGGAGTGTGACGTGAGTGTGGTGGGAGTGAGGCGTGAGTGTGGTGGGAGTGAGGCGTGAGTGAGGTGTGAGTGTGACGTGAGTGTGGTGGGAGTGAGGCGTGAGTGTGACGTGAGTGTGGTGGGAGTGAGGCGTGAGTGTGACGTGAGTGTGGTGGGAGTGTGGAGTGAGTGTGGTGGGAGTGAGGCGTGAGTGTGATGTGAGTGAGGCGTGAGTGTGACGTGAGTGTGGTGGGAGTGTGGCGTGAGTGTGGTGGGAGCGTGACGTGAGTGTGGTGGGAGTGAGGCGTGAGTGTGGTGGGAGTGAGGCGTGAGTGTGGTGGGAGTGTTGTGGGAGTGAGGCGTGAGTGTGGTGGGAGTGAGGCGTGAGTGTGACGTGAGTGTGGTGGGAGCGTGACGTGAGTGTGGTGGGAGTGAGGCGTGAGTGTGGCGTGAGTGTGGTGGGAGTGAGGCGTGAGTGTGGTGGGAGTGAGGTGGGTGACGTGAGTGGGGAGGGGCGTGAGTGTGGTGGGAGTGTGACGTGAGTGTGGTGGGAGTGTGACGTGAGTGTGGTGGGAGTGTGACGTGAGTGTGGTGGGAGTGAGGCGTGAGTGTGACGTGAGTGTGGTGGGAGCGTGACGTGAGTGTGGTGGGAGTGTGACGTGAGTGTGGTGGGAGTGTGGCGTGAGTGTGGTGTGAGTGAGGCGTGAGTGTGGCGGGAGTGTGGTGGGAGGGAGGCGTGAGTGTGGCGTGAGCGTGGAGTGAGTGTGGTGTGAGTGAGGCGTGAGTGTGGTGGGAGTGAGGTTGTGTGGTGGTGGTCAGTGCGGGATGGGTCACATATTAGCTGGGAGTCATCATGAGTGTGGTGTGAGTGAGGCGTGAGTGTGGTGGGAGTGAGGTTGTGTGGTGGTGGTCAGTGCGGGATGGGTCACATATTAACTGGGAGTCATCATGACTGATTCATACAGATATCGAGCTTGACATTTGTCCATAAGATTACATGGTACTCTGTATATTACATCATCTTGGAGATGAACTTTGATGTAACTTGACCGAATATGCCCTACACCATCATACTCAGCCTTCTAACAATATGAATAATAGATTGAGAAATGATAACTTGTCCTTTATCTGGCCAGCCGACATTTTGTGCCTATTTTACCAGTTGATAAAACTTGCCTTACGCGATACTAATTTACAATTTCGTATTAAACCCTGGATATCATTATGATCCTCAGATAAGCTCGTATATATCCTCATGTTCTACGTAGGTATTGCCGGAAGCTAACAAGATCCACAGGTTATATATCTACATGACACAGTGGACAGGATACAATAACCTGTTATTATTTTATCCAAGCCAAATCACCAACACAATTTAATACCTACATTCCCAGAATAATTGATGCTTACTCCCACAGTAAAGGGGTGCGCCAGTTGGTATTAGCGTAGAGATGAATTATAGTGTTGTGACATGTTACACTGGGAAACGAAAATATATAGGGAGAGATATGGGGAGAATTTGGATGTTACACAACTCATCAATGTTAGCAGCCACTCCCTCCCTCAGAGGTGCTGCACAGGTCCGAATGAAGGTGAGGGAGGGAAAGTGAGTTGACATATGTCGAGTGGAACCGTGGACGGAGGAGTGAATGGAGTTGAACGTCGAACAAAGAACTTCGATCATAGAGAGGAAAACACGTAATAAGGCAGAACGCTGTGGGCCATCACTGTTGAGAGGAGGAGAAGGAGAGATCGCTCCACCATCGCCGACGATCAGGGAGAAGCGGAACAGTGAAAGGAAGGAACTTCGGAGTGAGTGCAATGACTCATGCTACACTCTAACAAAAGCTTTGGAGATGGTGAGGACCACGACAAAATATTCACCAAAACCCCTGAGTACGGAGGGCCGGTGGTGAGTCCCAGAGAAAAGGTCGGCCGTGATCTGAAAAAAAAAAAGGGGAACGGGATTCTGTGTAGGGAAGTGAGAGTTAAGGAGAGTTTGAGAAACTCTGGAGACAGCAGGTGAGGGCTTCAATCAGTGTCTTGAGACAAGAAAGTTCATCTAATGTAGCGAAAAGTAGCGTTGAACTGACGCCCTAGGAGCATTAGTATCAGAGTGGCTCACTATGTGCGGCAGTGTTAACCTGGTGAGCAAGATACAGCAGTGTTAACCTGGTGAGCAGAGCTCGTAGGATAAGCTCACATGATATGTTAAACTCAAATACGCAGGACAGGAGTGTTGGTCTTAGTGTATTGGAACGCTTCTGTACAAAGATCAGAGGACAAACATCTTGGTAGATGTACACAGCAAAGGACATTCAAAGGTATCTCCTGTATGGCGGTCATACTGTGGGCTGTAATGATGAACACTGTGGGTTACCGTGGGTCAGAGTGGGTCAAGCAAGGTGGTGGTGGTGAGCACTGTGGGTTACCGTGGGTCAGAGTGGGTCAGGCAAGGTGGTGGTGGTGAGCACTGGGGTTACCGTGGGTCAGAATAAGTCCAGCAGGGTGATGGTGATGGATACTGATGGTGAATACCGTGGGTTACCGGGGTGATGATGGTGATGAGTACCATGACTTACCGTGAGTCAGAGAGGGTCTAGCAGTGACGGTGGGGAATACCATGAGTCAACAGTGGTTCGGTAAGGTGGTTGTGGTGGTGATAATGAAGAGTACCGTGTGTTATTGAGGGTCAAAATGGGTCCAGTAGACAGGCAGCGGCGAGTGCCATGGGTTCAAGGGATGGATGGTGAATACACTGGGTTTTCATGGGGCAGAGTGGATCCAGCTGGGTCAATGGGTCCAGCAGGGCGGTGGTGGTTCCTGGCAAAGGTCACAGGATGGCCTGGTCGTGGACCTGGCTTGTGGGAGGAGCCATGGTCACAACAGCCACGGACATCACTACACCTTCCAAGTGGTCCTTCGTGTACAAACACTCTCACGAGCACATGACCCGGTCTGGTAACCCAGCCGTCATCACTCTAACAGGAATTCAGAGAGCAGCAGACCACTGGGTCGTAACGAGGCATTTGTGATAGTGGTGGAGATCAGAAACTCATAGTTTAATGTAGGTAAGAGTATGAAGACATGAGGATGTTCTTAGGGGAAAACCTGTAAACTTCCTATATAACTATACAGACGCAAACATTGTCAGTCGTGGACCAGAAGTGAAATTATATTCTTCAGCGTAACTATGATACTACAAGCAGCTGCTTTAACTGATAGATCATTCCACATGTTAACAATCTTGTTGAGGAAAAAGTACTTTGTCTCTTTTCTGTTTCTAGGTAAAACGTTTGGCCCACTTTGTTGTATCCATTACTGCGAATTCAATTAGACGTATCTATCCACAAGTACTTACTTGGTCGAGAACATCGAAGCCCTTGATAATGTTGAGTGCATACATTAGATCACCTTCTAACCTTCTCTTTTCCATGTTCAGTTATTCAAGTATTTTAGTCGAATGTCTTAGAATTTGTTTCTCTGTCTGGGAGTCATCTTGGTAGCTCGCCTCTGTGCTCTCCATTCTGTCAATGTCTTTTTGCGAGAAGGGTGACCAAGGTCGGGTGCACCATTCAGTCGTAAAGTATGAGGACAAATTCTTTAGACTGAACTTCAAAAGCCGCATGAATCCATGAATTTTGTTCACCCTTGTTATGCTCCTGTGCATTGCTTATTTGGATTTAAGGCCCCCGAGATCATTACACCCAACTCTCTTTCCTCGTTTGTTCATACTGTAGCTTGGCGTCTCAGTGTTACTACTGATACGAAAAGTAGATTTGATCAACTAAAGAGATGTTTGGTCACGCTGTGGCAGAGGTAAACCCCGATCCCGACATTTTCTTCGTTTCTTCTGTATTTTTCAGTAACAAGTGAGAACGATCTTCAGATTTACTGTGAATATCCGTCTTGTCAGAGTGTTAGATGAGAATATTAGGTTCATTTTTCTTATAGACATAAAGTAGTCAGTTACTCGGAACGTAGGAAAACCGAAAGAGGGATTTAGGATAAGAGGGATCATGGCAGGATAGATAAACTGGAGGTCAAAGACTTGACGCAGGACAGGTACAAGTAAAGTAAGGAAGACTGTGGAATAGAACACCTAGGGGTCAAGACTCAGGTGGTCGAGGTCATATCACAGGCAGCGGCGGGAGACGGACCGATGGGAGGTTCATGACGGCATGTGTCAGCTGCCGCCACCGTCTGAGATTGAGGCAGGTCTGGGTGGAAGGGAGTATAGAGCAGCATGGACACAGGTCACAGGTGGGAGCAGGGAACAAGGCAGGTAGCGGCCATGATGAGACGGTTACGGAGTTTGTTCACGTAGGCGGGCTTCCCACTGCCACTGATGCACCACATACGCATACATAACCAACGAATGAAATAAAAAAAGAAGTCTGGGTCATATATTAGAATATTCTATCGTAACGCACGGAGCATACGTAACACATTTTCGGAGTTAGATACAACAGTACTGGAAGAAATTGATGTAATTGGTATTTCGGAATCTTGGCCAGCTATCGGAAATAGAGATATCATCGCCGAATACGCCATTTCTGGGGACCCTATACTTAACAGTGATAGGAGAAATACAAGAGGCGGTGGTGTCTTGCTCTGTGTTAAAGCTTATCTAAATCCTATGATAAAAAGAAAAATGTTGGTGGGTAAGATCGAGTGTATTGTTATAGAAATCAAAGGTAAGTTTCGAAAGAAAATGAGTGTGATTAGTTGATAGGCCTCCAACACCAGAGGTAGACGAAAGACTATATGATCAGATAACAGAAATTAGAAATTAAGACGACCAGATCACATTAGGAGATTCTAACATAGTTATCTAATGGGCAGAATCCCTTTCCAGGAGCTTGAGGTGTGGGCTTTAGGTAAACCTGCTTGATGGTGGCCTAATACAGTTTGTTGATAAACCTACGCGCGACGAAACATATTAGATCTAGTTCGACTACAAATGAGGATTGTGTTAACAAAGTTGAAGTCGGAGAAAAGGAGAAAATTTTGGTACAAGTGATCACTGGCGAATTACTCTTGGATTAACTTTCAACATTGCCTGTAATGCTGGTCAACGTGAGTGCCGCGAAAAAATACAGCAATTCAGGATTTTGAATCTTACAGATCTTTTCATTGTTTGTGACAGACAAACTTGGGATGATATTTTAAATAAAAGCGGTATGGTCGTTCAAAGCAGTGGAGGGAACGTGCGGGCCAATGTTTAGCAGACGACCATTTTTCCAATGCCAAGCCAAAATGGTGGAACGATGACATAAAGAAGTGTATGTTGCCGAACACAGCAGCACATAAGAAGCGCAAAGACACCAATAACCAGCTTGATAGAACACATTATGTAAGTCTACGTAGAGAAACTATGAAGCGTATATTCCTGAAAAATAGCAAGAGTCATTACCCAGTCAATTGGTCCATTCGTAACTGAAAATAGTCATTTGGTTCTCGACAACGAAGACATGTCAAGGATTTTGAATGATCTGTCGCATCTGTATTTACAAATGAAGATACAGCACAGTTCCCGAACCCAGTGCCAATGCTGAGAGAGGAAAATACATTGCGAAACATGGACATGAGAGTTGAAGATATAGTATCAGCACTAAAGGAAATGAGAACAGAGAAAACAGCAGACACAGATGAGTTTTATCCCGAAGGACAATGAAAGAGACGAAAATTGAGACAGTTAAGCCCTTGACTACTCTCTTACGTTACTCAGTTGCTACAGGGGAAGTTCCAGGGGAATGCAAGCTCACCTATGTAACAATCATTTTCGTAAAAGGTAATGAAAACACTGTTCGGAAATTCTTGTCCAGTCAGCTTAACGTCTGTAACCTTATGGAAACCATCGACCCGGGGTCAGATTGTAAACCATTTAGAGAACCACTACGTAATAAACGAGTCTCAACTTGGTTTTCGACGAGATCGTTCATGTGTGACAAGTGTGCTTGATATCTTTAATGAAATAATCACATGATCATGAAAGTAAAGCGGGTAATATCATTATCTAGATTTTCAAAGAAACATTCGATAAAGTTCTACGTCAAAGGTGTTAAGAAAAGACAAGTCACATGGTATAAATGGGGTTAAAACTTCTGTGGTTAGGAAATTGGTTAACTGGCCGTAAACAAGAGGAGTGATTAATGGTCAAGCAATAGAATGGTTAAACGGAACAAGTGATGCACTACAAGGATCAGTCTTGGGACCGGTTCTCTTTCTCATATATATTAATGATATTGATAATGGGCTGCGTTGCAAGATATCGAAATTCGCAGACGGAATTAATTGGGGAAGTATATCGACAGTGGAAATTGAACGTCTGCAGCTTCAGACAGACACACACACACACACATATTGATGGGCTGGGCTCTCAGGTGGCAAATGAATTTTAAATCGATAAGTGCAGAGTTTTACATGTCTGTAGCGAAAATGAAAAGGCAAGCTACAGTATGGATTGTTTTGAACGACAGTTGGTGAATAAGGAAAAAGACTTGAGTGTTATAATCTCTGGTGATCTAAAGGAAGGTGAACAGTTCACCGAAGCAGTTACAAAGGCGAGCTAAATTGCTGGATTTATAGGTAGGGCTATCGAATTATGTCCAGGGAAATTATCCTTTAATCTAAAGCAATTTGTAAAAGAACCTACCAGAGAAGATCTGTTATATCTAGTTTTGTCAACGAAAATTCATATATTAGTATTGAGGTAGTAACGTGGAGGGAGATTGAAAAGAAAATTGAAAGTACCTGACTCCATGCTACAAATATCCTGACTCTGTGCTACAGAGTACCTGACTATGCCATAGAGTACCTGACTCTATGTCACAGAGTACCTGACTCTATGTTAGAGACTTTTGAAGGATTAAGACTCCAGCTGAGGGAAGGAGAATGGGGGAAGTTTATATCAGGTGACCTGACCTCAGAGGATCTTACCCCAGAGGGGCCTCAAGAACGATGGTTGATTGGTTGGTTGGTTGTGCTTTAGACCTATCAACAGCCAGGGTCAGTAAGGGCGTCAACGCCAAACTACATCCACCAACAGAAAACTATTGAACGCCTTTGTCAGGTGTTGAGAAAAATGTTAAGACCAAATGCACTTTCAGTATGCAAGTGACCCATGACCTCTGGAGTTGACCGAAAGTCAGGTCACTGTGTAGAGGATGATAATAAAATTTGTAGCGAATTATGACTTAATGATCACATACTTGATATTAATCACATTTAATTTAGATAGAATTCTATTGAAACTCAGTGGATGACTGAAGGATTGAAATACCTCACTGGACAGAACGAAGTGCAGGAAAAATGAAAAAAGGGAGAAGACAGTGTTAGGATCAATGATTATACGGAGAGGACAGTGTTAGGATCAATGATTATAGGGAGAGGACAGTGTTAGGATCAATGATTATAGGGAGAGGACAGTGTTAGGATCAATGATTATAGGGAGAGGACAGTGTTAGGATCAATGATTATAGGGAGAGGACAGTGTTAGGATCAATGATTATAGGGAGAGGACAGTGTTAGGATCAATGATTATAGGGAGAGGACAGTGTTAGGATCAATGATTATAGGGAGAGGACAGTGTTAGGATCAATGATTATAGGGAGAGGACAGTGTTAGGATCAATGATTATAGGGAGAGGACAGTGTTAGGATCAATGATTATTGATAAAAACAAATGTCAAAAAAGACATTAGGAAAACCAAAAGAGAATGTGAGAAATGCGTGATCAAAAAAAAGTCTGAACAGAACCCCGAGTGATTTTTTTTTTTTTTTGTAGATATGGAAAACATAAAGTAAGAGAAGATATGGATCAGTTAAAACTGACCGAGTTATGTAAATAGAGAATGGTCAGGAAATGAGCTTTGTTTTAGATATCGTTATTTTACTTATTTACCAAAGAAGATCTGAGCACCATATCTAAGGCCGAAGGAATATGCCATGGAAGTAAGGAAAATAACTATTGCACATTTTCTGTTGCTGGAGACAATGTTCCCCCAACACAAAACACATCACCAGGAGTCTCACTGGAATGCACGGATAAAATTCTTCATCCATTAGTGAACACTCTTAACATATCCCGAAGGTCAGCTCATCTGTGAAAGTCTCAGATATAATAACAGTATTGATAAAGGATCATACGTATCATCCAGTAAGTATTAACATCAGTAGTGGAAGAGTTTTTGGAGGTAATAACTGCAGTTAAAAATTCGAACACGTCCAGAAAAGAAATGATTCTGAGCTTGGAGTTATTAAAATGAGATTTTTTTCAATCACAAATTTTAATTTTTTCACTAAGAGTTTTTGAGACTGTTGCACTTGATATAACCAAAGCTTTTGACAAGGTGTGGCATCGGGGTATCATATTTAAGCTCCCCTCTCTTTGCTTCCCTCCCTTACTTTGCTTTGTCCTATCAAGCTGCCTCTTTACCCGATCTATTTCTTCGTTGTTGATGAATCAGCCTATCCGGCTTTCTCCATTAATAACGGTGCCCCTCAAAGTTCTGTCCTGGTGCCCCTCAAGGTTCTGTTCTGTCTCCACTTGTTTTTATTAACGATTTCCTTCCACAAATTATCAAATGCCCTCGTATGCTGACGACTCAATAATGCATTCCTCCACATCCTTCAGTTTGCTTCTTATACTCTCACTCGTTCTGCATTTCATCTCGGCACAACTTCCTCAGCAAACTCAGGCTTTGGTAGGATATCTCAGTAGGGTAGACGAAATCAGGCTCTGTTTAATGCCTCCAAGACCCAATTTCTGCTCATCTCTATCGAAAACTCACAGCTTTACTCTCTCTTTGACGGTTCTGTAATTCCACCTCGTGACTCGATAGCATACTGTATATTACTGTAACGTTCACTCATTCTTGGAAACCCTACGTTACGGAAATAGCTAAGTTTGGCTGTAAGAAACTGGATGTCCTGTTTAGATGTCGAAATTTCTTTTCTATCGAATACTTGTTCCGTTTAAACAAAGTTTTGATTGGTCCTTGTATGGAGTACTGCTTTCACATCTGGGTTGGCTCTAGCTCTGCATCCTTGCTTGACAAAGTTTAGTCGAAAGCGGTCCGATCTATAAACTGTCCCAGGCTAACTTCCAAACTTGACCCCCTGCCCTTCGCCGCAATGTTGGTTCACTGTCCCTCTTCTACCGGTATTACTTTGGTTTTTGCTCCCAAGAGCTGGCTGCTTGCGTGCCCCCAGCACTAGCTACACCACTCAATACTTGGCGGCAGGCTTCTGCGTCACATGATTATTGTGTGGCCATCGGCAACTCAACGGTGGGTTGTTTTGATGACTGTTTCTTTCCCTACCTCTTTCCCTACATCTCGAAAGTTTGGAACGCTCTACCTTTTCACGCCTTGCCAATGAATTTGACCTGACACGTTTCAAAAGACAGGTTTTTCACTCTCAGAAATTCGTAAGTACTTTCCCTTGTCTTTTTTTTTCCGTTTCATAAATGTCTATATGTCAATTAAGGCCCGGCCTTGATGTGGACTTTTGTCCGTGACTGGAGGCTTCAACATGAAAAAAATAATGTAGTGCATATCTGGGCACCACAGAGTACATGTTCTCGTCACTCGTAGGTTTCTTACTTAATTGTATTATAGCACTATCATGCATATTTAGGTGGAGTGTGAGCACGGAGCTGCTGGAGAGGGTTCCACGACTTTAACACTATGATTTAATCGTTTTCAGCACAAGTTTTTTGTTAAGATCATAGAGAGAAGAAAACCTTCTAGGACTAAGAACTAGACAATACGGAGAAGCAAGATTAAGTTTCAAGAATCCAGTGGAATAAATAAAAAAGGCCAAAAAATTTTTTTTTTGCAGAACCCCAAAATGGAAAGATATATTTTATGTTTTGCGTCTTCCTTACCCATAACTCTTGTTCCGGGTTGCAAATAGTTGAAGACCATCAAGATGTGAGAGTAGAGACCACGAGTGCTCACTGAGCCACAACACCAACGCTCACAGCCCCAGACTGCTAAATCAACTTGACTTTAGTGTTTAAATGCAGTATTCCTGGATACAGAATGTCATGATGTATTATTCTTTACTTAATGCCTTTTACTTTTTACTCTAAGTTTAAAGTTTCGGAACTAATTGAATTGACCCAAGAGTGACCACAAGTCTTTGATAGAAAAACTGTCTTTCTTAATCATTCACGATACAACCTTTCCTCTGATGTATAAAGTTCAGTACAATTTGGGTGAATTACGTCCAGGGAGAATCGTATCTACCAGCAGAGTTTTCTAGGATGCAGGACTGGCGAGTAGTACTCGTCGCTCATCCTGTCTGTTTCATACTACAGCTGTTCTCTGCTGTCACTCACACGCTGTGCCGTACACTGCATAATTGTCTACCTTTGGTTCATCCGGAACATTTTTATCCATTTCTCAGATATTTTTGTAAATGTGTCATTATTCATCACCAGTATCGAGAGGCTAAAGGTTCTCTAGCTTTCTTCATGGGTTTTCAAGTGTCTTTCAGATGTGATCCACTGATGATGTCTTGTTGCTCTGCATCGTCCGTATTGTGGAGTCTTAGTCTTAAAATGTTTCTTTCACTTTTCTTTATCTGTTGTTACGCTTAGATTATCATACCGGTATATCTTTCTCCTCTTCCTCCTAGACAGCCCAGTTTAGTTCTGTCAGTCGTCTGTGATAGTTCACGTTTTCTTTGTCTCTGATATTACTCGTACAGTGTTGCTAAATTCTTCCCAGCTTATGGATATCAACCTGTTTACTTGATGACCCTAAGAGAGCGACGTCCATTATTCCATCTTGAGTATACATCGTGAACATTTGAATCATAAACTTTCATTTACTCGTAGTGGAAGTTGTCACACCGCTCAGTACCTGATAGAATGTATTTTCTTCATAATGGTCCTAAAGAACGAGCCTTTCCTTTATGATGACTCTTATGTTTATTACTTTTCTCTCAATCCCTTTTCTTTACTGGTCCTTGCAAGGTGTTACCATTATATTGTTAATCGTTCTGTAACGTAATTGCTCTGAGGTACCAGTGGTGAATTTCTTCAAGGTTTGCCAATGTATATATTTAAATCTTTTTCCGAATTTCTTCTCTGCTTCGTATTTTATAAGTTCACTATTTCTGATCTCATCTGTAGAGCATCTAACGATACTTTTACCTCTTCGTCTGTGTCTAATATGATCAGCACTGAGAGAGAGAGAGAGAGAGAGAGAGAGAGAGAGAGAGAGAGAGAGAGAGAGAGAGAGAGAGAGAGAGAGAGAGAGAGAGAGAGAGAGAGAGAGAGAGCAGTTCACAGAAGAATTCCATGTTCGTGAAGACATTCATTATCATATAATTTATGCAAATTCCACAAGGTACGGCACCCTCTCCTTGCTATTACGAAGCTAATATTACGACCTCTGTATCGTATACAAGATATCTTTGGAGACGGTATCTTCTAACATTATCAGGTGTACATAAAAGGGCTCTGGATACCTTCAGTCACACGTCCGTTACTGCTGTGTGACGTGCGCTGCCACCAGCACTCACCCTAGCCAGTGCCTTAGCTAAGCCACATCTACCCCAGCGCTACCAGGGCTGAACCCCACCACAGCCACGCACTGGAGCCGAGCCGTGCCTCCAACACAGCCAGAACTAAGCTCCACCTCACCCACTTCTCCAGCAGTAAAAGTACAGATCCACAACCACACTGTGATAAAAAATGAATCACGTTACCACAATTAAAAAGGGTTAAGCAAGGCACTTATCAATTTCCATATGCTTAGCCACGTCTTCATCATTATCAGGAACATGTTTCACTGTAGGACCTGAGCGTAAGTACCATCTTGTCTCCTCTTACTTCATCCATCACGTTTCTTCTTCCCCTCACCCACCATCAAGGCTGGCCACGTCTCCACCTGAACTGCTTCCTTACCACTGGAAAGCTTCAATCAGTCTCTCTTTCCACTATGACGAGTGACACCGCTCTCATCACTTCAAGACCGAGCACCAGTCCCATTGGTGCTTGGCATGCTCTCCGTCCCTATATATATATATATATATATATATATATATATATATATATATATATATATTTTTTTTTTTTTTTTTTTACTTCGTCGCTGTCTCCCGCGTTTGCGAGGTAGCGCAAGGAAACAAACGAAAGAAATGGCCCAAACCCCCCCCCCCCATACACATGTATATACATACGTCCACACACGCAAATATACATACCTACACAGCTTTCCATGGTTTACCCCAGACGCTTCACATGCCTTGATTCAATCCACTGACAGCACGTCAACCCCGGTATACCACATCGCTCCAATTCACTCTATTCCTTGCCCTCCTTTCACCCTCCTGCATGTTCAGGCCCCGATCACACAAAATCTTTTTCACTCCATCTTTCCACCTCCAATTTGGTCTCCCTCTTCTCCTTGCTCCCTCCACCTCCGACACATATATCCTCTTGGTCAATCTTTCCTCACTCATCCTCTCCATGTGCCCAAACCACTTCAAAACACCCTCTTCTGCTCTCTCAACCACGCTCTTTTTATTTCCACACATCTCTCTTACCCTTACGTTACTCACTCGATCAAACCACCTCACACCACACATTGTCCTCAAACATCTCATTTCTAGCACATCCATCCTCCTGCGCACAACTCTATCCATAGCTCACGCCTCGCAACCATACAACATTGTTGCAACCACTTTTCCTTCAAACATACCCATTTTTGCTTTCCGAGATAATGTTCTCGACTTCCACACATTCTTCAAGGCCCCCAGAATTTTCGCCCCCTCCCCCACCCTATGATCCACTTCCGCTTCCATGGTTCCATCCGCTGCCAGATCCACTCCCAGATATCTAAAACACTTCACTTCCTCCAGTTTTTCTCCATTCAAACTCACCTCCCAATTGACTTGACCCTCAACCCTACTGTACCTAATAACCTTGCTCTTATTCACATTTACTCTTAACTTTCTTCTTCCACACACTTTACCAAACTCAGTCACCAGCTTCTGCAGTTTCTCACATGAATCAGCCACCAGCGCTGTATCATCAGCGAACAACAACTGACTCACTTCCCAAGCTCTCTCATCCCCAACAGACTTCATACTTGCCCCTCTTTCCAAAACTCTTGCATTCACCTCCCTAACAACCCCATCCATAAACAAATTAAACAACCATGGCGACATCACACACCCCTGCCGCAAACCTACATTCACTGAGAACCAATCACTTTCCTCTCTTCCTACACGTACACATGCCTTACATCCTCGATAAAAACTTTTCACTGCTTCTAACAACTTTCCTCCCACACCATATATTCTTAATACCTTCCACAGAGCATCTCTATCAACTCTATCATATGCCTTCTCCAAATCCATAAATGCTACATACAAATCCATTTGCTTTTCTAAGTATTTCTCACATACATTCTTCAAAGCAAACACCTGATCCACACATCCTCTACCACTTCTGAAACCACACTGCTCTTCCCCAATCTGATGATCTGTACATGCCTTCACCCTCTCAATCAATACCCTCCCATATAATTTACCAGGAATACTCAACAAACTTATACCTCTGTAATTTAAGCACTCACTCTTATCCTCTTTGCCTTTGTACAATGGCACTATGCACGCATTCCGCCAATCCTCAGGCACCTCACCATGAGTCATACATACATTAAATAACCTTACCAACCAGTCAACAATACAGTCACCCCCTTTTTTAATAAATTCCACTGCAATACCATCCAAACCTGCTGCCTTGCCGGCTTTCATCTTCCGCAAAGCTTTTACTACCTCTTCTCTGTTTACCAAATCATTTTCCCTAACCCTCTCACTTTGCACACCACCTCGACCAAAACACCCTATATCTGCCACTCTATCATCAAACACATTCAACAAACCTTCAAAATACTCACTCCATCTCCTTCTCACATCACCACTACTTGTTATCACCTCCCCATTTGCGCCCTTCACTGAAGTTCCCATTTGCTCCCTTGTCTTACGCACTTTATTTACCTCCTTCCAGAACATCTTTTTATTCTCCCTAAAATTTAATGATACTCTCTCACCCCAACTCTCATTTGCTCTTTTTTTCACCTCTTGCACCTTTCTCTTGACCTCCTGTCTCTTTCTTTTATACATCTCCCACTCAATTGCATTTTTTCCCTGCAAAAAGATTTGTATGGGTTTTCAGAAAAGAAGAGTGAATGTTGGGGTGAAGAGGGTGGTGAGAGTAAGTGAGCTTGAGAAGGAGACCTGTGTGAGGAAGTACCAGGAGAGACTGAGTACAGAATGGAAAAAGGTGAGAACAATGGAAGCAAGGGGAGTGGGGGAGGAATGGGATGTATTTAGGGAATCAGTGATGGATTGCGCAAAAGATGCATATATATATATATATATATATATATATATATATATATATATATATATATATATATATATATATATATATATATATATTTTATACAGCTAAGTAGTTACAAGAGAAGATGAAGACAATCCGCATTTGCTTACATCCATGGCAGTTGTCATGTGCAGTAAGCCAACACCACAGGCCCCACAGACCTTTCCATGGTTTACCCCTGGCCGTTTCACATACCTTGGTTCAGTCCACTGAGAGTAGGTCGACCCCTGTATACCACATCGTTCCGATTCACTCGATCCCGTACACGCCTTTCAAATTCCTGCATGTTCAGGCCTCGACCAATCAAAATATTTTTCACTCCATCCTTCCATCTCTAGTTTTGTCTCCTCCTTTTCCCTTCCATTTCTGACACATGTATCCTTTTTTGTCAATCTTTCCTCACTCATTCTCTGCATGTGTCCAGACCATTTAAGCACACCCTCTTAAGCTCTCTTACCCTTTCATCTTATTTGATCAAACCACCTCACTCCACATATTGTCCTCAAACATTTTATTTTCAACACATCCATCCTCCACAGACCCTCATTTGTAGCCCGTAACTCCCTAAGCCGAGATGTCTCCCTTTAATTCAACGCAAGTTAAGTCTGTTAACTTATATATATGTAAGTGGTAGAGGATGTGTGGATCAGGTGTTTGCTTTGAATTATGTATGTGAGAAATACTTAGAAAAACAAATGGATTTGTATGTAGCATTTATTGATCTGGAGAGGCATATGATAGAGTTGATAGAGATTCTCTGTGGAAGGTATTAAGATTATATGGTGTGGGAGGCAAATTGCTAGAAGCAGTGAAAAGTTTTTATTGCGGATGTAAGACATATATACGAGTAAGAAGAGAGGAAAGTGATTGGCTCTCACTGAATGTCGGTTTGCGGCAGGGGTGCATGATGTCTCCATGGTTGTTTAGTTTGTTTATGGATAGGGTTGTTAGGGAGGTGAATGCAAGAGTTTTGGAGAGAGGGGCAAGTATGCAATCTGTTGTCGATGAGAGGGCTTTGGAAGTAAGTCAGTTGTTGTTAGCTGATGATACAGCGCTGGAGGGTGATTCGGTTGAAAAACTGCAGAAGCTGGTAACTGAGTTTGGTAAAGTGTGTGAAAGAAGAAAGTTGAGAGTAATTGTGAATAAGAGCAAGGTTATTAGGTACAGTAGAGTAGAGAGAAGTCAGTTGAGAGGTAAGTTTGAATGGAGAAAAACTGGAAGAAGTGAAGTGTTTTAGATATCTGGGAGTGGATTTGGCAGTGGATGGAACCATGGAAGCGGAAGTGAGTCACACGGTTGGGGAGGGGGTAAAAGTTCTGGGACCGTTGAAAAATGTGTGGAAGGCGAGAACATTGTCTCGGAAAGCAAAATTGGGTATTTTTGAAGGAATAGTGGTTCCAACAATGTTATATGGTTGCAAGGCGTGGGCCATAGATAGGGAAGAGGGTGGATGTGTTGGAAATAAGATGTTTGAGGACAATATGTTGTGTGAAGTGCTTTGATCGAGTAAGTAATGAAAGGGTAAGAGAGATGTGTGGTAATAAAAAGAGTGTGATTTAGAGAGCAGAAGATGGTGTTTTGAAATGGTTTGGTCACATGGAGAGAATGAGTGAGGAAAGATTGACAAAGAGGATATGTGTGTTAGAGGTGGAGGGAACGAGGAGAAGTGGGAGACCAAATTTGAGGTGGAAGGATGGAGTGAAAATATTTTGAGCGATCGGGGCCTGAACATGCAGGAGGGTGAAAGGTGTGCAAGGAATAGAGTGAATTGGAACGATGTGGTATACCGGGGTCGACGTGCTGTCAATGGATTTAACCAGGGCATGTGAAGCGTCAGGGGTAAACCATGGAAAGTTTTGTGGGGATTGGATGTGGAAAGGGAGCTATGGTTTTGGTGCATTGTACGTGACAGCTAGAGACTGAGTGTGAACGAATGTAGCCTTTGTTGTCTTTTCTTAGCGCTACCTCGCGCGCGTGCGGGGGGAGGGGGTTGTCATTTCATATGTAGCGGGGTGGCGATGGGAATGAATAAAGGCAGCAATTATGAATTGTGTACATGTGTATATGTATATGTCTGTGTTTGTATATATATGCATACGTTGGAATGTATAGGTATGTATATGTGAGTCTGTGGACGTGTATGTATATACATGTGTATGTGGATGGGTTGGGCCATTCTTTCATCTGTTTCCTTGCGCTACCTCGCTAACGCGGGAGACAGCGACAAGGTATGATAGATATAAATAAATATCTATTGTATATATGTATTAGATGATTTCCTTTAGAAAGGCCATCAGTAAAACAATCGAGTATTGTATGTAAATGAATTACCTTTCGATCTCTGGAAACTGGATTTGTTTTCTTTAGAGAGCTGGTAAGCCGAATATCCAGTGTCCATATTGACTTCATCATATGATACGGAATGGAGCTTTGGTGGCCCATGGGTGTCATCAGACGAACGGATGGTTGTACTCTGGAAATAGAGCAGTTGAGCTGCGGACGTGTCTCTCTCATCCTCTTGGATATTTGTCGGCAACTTGTTGCGTAAAGAGCCTAGCTGCTGGCATCACTTGTATTATTTACTGACATGTGAGCTCAGCGTCTGTAGAGCGAGGTTTACACTTTATGATTAAGATTATGAATGTAAGGATTATGTGATCGAGTTGAGCTTGTGCAGAAGTTTATTATTTTTGTATTTCCAGCTGTATGTTCTCCTGTGTGTACGTGCGCCGCACACTGGTACCACTTGCTGAGGCTGGTACCAGCTGTTCAGGGGAGCACTTGTTTCAGGAAAACGTTTGTTGTCTTTGTGAAGGAAGATAAACTGATGAAAATCTGGATGCGTTCAGGGATTTTTGCTCTGGTATGGGTTGGTAGTCATAAGCAGATTACTCGTTGATGTGCTGCAGCTGGCTGTCACCAGACCCCTGCACTGGACACTACCCTGGCGACCAGAGTGGGTGTGTCACACGACCCCTGTATCACTCGGCCCTAACACAGTCTTGACACCCTGTCCTATGGTGGACGCCAAGTCTGGTGCCACGTCAAATCACGACTCTCTACCAATATTATGTTTACAGGATTCCGGCCATGGCAACACTTGTAACGTTTCCTTTGTAAATTATTCTTCTGATGATGGCATCAGTGGCAGCGAAGTGTGTCGGTGGGCGCGGTGACAGACATAGTATAAAGACCAATACCTCATTGTAATGTTCTGGTGTCAGTAGCCTCCAGCACCTGCTTACAACCCATGTTAACTTATAACTTGTAAGCTTTCCGGGTTCGTCAACCATTAACAACTTTCCCATCAACTCAACAACCGGTGTCTTCTGGAGACGAGAATCGAATCAGATTTTTTCCCCCAAACTTGAAAACTTTGATAACTTTAAAAATGCTCAACTCTATATTTTCCCTCCTGCTCAGGTGGCTTAACTAACCCTCTCCATCAACAGTTAGCTTTAGAGCTGTGTTCTCCGGTGTAGGCAACGTCTTCAGAGGCACTAGTGTTACAGTTAAGAAATATTTAACAAGCTAATCTACCGTAAGATGAAGGTGGGTCAATTAAATCGTGTTATGGAGCTTTTAGTGTACTGGTCACATGTCCTTACCTGACCTAGAGTGCATGACCGATCCTGACCTGGTCAGGCCAGAACTGATCACTTTGGCTGGATCATTGCCATCAAGTGTCTTTCGAATGGAGACTCGGTAAGATCTATTGCGGGTGTTTCCCCCGAACCTCAACCCAATTAATTTCAACATAGGATGAATACAATCCACCAGACTTGGTCAGCTCAACCGTGTGTTAATGTAAGATGAAGGAGAGAGTTAGCGGTTGACGTTATGGTACGTGTAGCACAGCGTGTGAGAGCGTACCGTGCCATGCTAGCAGTGACGTGGAATGAATGTGACTGATGCTGTTATCAGCGACAGAAGCAAGCTGTAGTGTGTCATCAGTATGCATGTATAGTTGTGTCAACAGAAGAAGTTGGAGTGTCAGTATGAGGCTGGTAGATGGCGTCATGGTTGACACACCGTGAACAGCAGGTGTCTTTGCACTGCACAGGGAGGGAGTTCTACACTCACAAACCCCACCTCGAACTTTTTCTATTGTCAAACAAGTTTTTAAACTTTCACATAATATCACAGTCTCTTCCATTCAATCACTACTCTCATGGTAAAGAATGACTCCTTTTTACATCTTTTCTGATATGTTTCTTGCTTAATTTCACGTTATGGTACCTGTTTCTTCTATCTTTGTATCTTTCTAAGAATTGTTCATTGTTCACGTCATCAACATGTCATTGTACGTTTTACGGAACCCTCTAGTACAATTTCTTGTCTCCTGGCTTCTGAATTATTTCCCAGTTTATTATACCATAGAAGTTATTGAGTTCTGTGTACTTTCCACGATTATATATCCTCTTTAAGTCTGGTTTCATCTTTGCTCTTTTTACTTCTTCTTTACTGCATAATTAAAGCGGAGCATTATAGTTGGTGTATCGTATATGATGCTCTCACCTTCCATGCTGTTATGTGTGAGGTTAACATTGGTATTCACTCCCTCTCACCCTCGTGTGTTCATTGACATGCTGGTGCAGGAAATGTTCTTATATACGTACATTCTCAAGAACCTGTGCCTTCACGACTCTCCATCTCTATGAGAATCCAAATTCCCCCGCCCTCTCTCTATAACTGAAATCTCCGCTATAGATATTTTACCATTGTCTGAGAAATGTGTGTGTTTCTCTCATATACCATCCTAATTACTTCTTCACCGTTAGTGCTATATGTTTGTTCAGGTTCGTTAAAATTCTGTAGAGGATTCCGTTTTATCAACACCACTTCTTTTCCACAGTTACTCTTCTTATAATGTATTGCTTGAATAGCCCATCTGCTAGCATTTCCCGGAACTTAAAGCCATCTCTTGTTAGCGTGCAAAATCCTCCTCCTTCTTTGTCTTCTCTTTCACTCCTTGCTGTTGTGTATCTTTCTGAACCTAACAAGTGAGATCTTGTCTCTCCAGTAAGTATTGTCTCCACAACCATAACAGTATCAGTTGCACCTACCCTGGCACGATCATTGAACTTTTTACCATATCAACCACTAGTCCATCTCCAGTTGTATATGTTACGTTAAGCTTAACATTTGCATCAATTAACATTTCTGAGCTTTCTGCTACACCGTCCTGGCTGACCTGACCTTTTGCCTCATTAACCGTCTCCCGTCTGCCCATTGGCTGTTTTCTTTCCTTCTCTCCTCTCTCCTTGATGTATCGCCTTTGGTGATGATGCTACTGAATCCCTCTTTGTCTTTATGTTAGTTATAGCCTCCCTTAGTACCTCTCGGTTACGCGACTCTAATTCGAAGGCACTGTAAAATTACTTGTCGACCCCATATGTTCTGACTACATCCACCAATTTTCTTCACTTTTTGTGACAATAAGTGTGCCTGACATATCCAGAACGTGAATGAATCTTTTGATCAGCATTCATTCCTTCTTCAACCTCTCTCACTCAAATGAAATATGGTCTTTTCCAGTCCAAAATAATCATCATTGATTTACGTATGTCATCCTCCTGCTTCGCTGATCTACCTGCTTTCGATGCTGCTACCCACATTTTGCCAACGCCATCAGTGGTGACCCGTCAGCCTCCATACTTCTGGTTGTCTCTATGATTCCCTTTGTTGTCAACAAGATATAAACTCATATACTCTACTCTCTCAATCTGTACATCTACTGGACTACAGATATCCATGATTATTCTGCCTTTAACTGTGCGTATCATTCTCTCTGTAGCTCCTCATGATCCTGTGTGTCCTTCTGTCTCAGAGTCTCCGGATGTCTTTTTCCATAGCATCAGTCAATTTGCTCTGGTTTGGTTCGACATTCCCATAACCTGTGTCTTCTCCCCCTTCCCCGCTCACGATCATCCATGGATTAGTCTCTATGTTATGTTATGGGCATTTCCTCTTCTTCAGGACTTTGAGGAGATGAGTAAAAGACAGTTTTCACTTAATACTTTATCATTTTTAATTAATTTCTCCTCTGATCTGGTTACATGCTTTCTGCATTTCCTCGACCATTACCATTTTGTGTTCATGATACTTGACCATATTTTGTTACTCCCTAATTTCCCCTCCGATCTGCCGACACTGTTCACGGTGTCACGTTTGATTCCTCATTTGCTTGGACCTTCTCCATCCGCTCTTTGAACTTTTTAAACTGCGGCAGCCACACTTGAGAGGCGTATTGTGGTTCTAACCGTATGTATGTTGTGTACAGCTTGTGGAAATGATTCCTTATCATTGAACTTGAAAACAATTTCAATATTTCCAGGCAGACAGTTGGTCTCCTTCACTCTTTTCCAAAGGTGGGACTCTGGCGTCGGGTTAGGGACGATGTCGACTCCCAGGTCTTTCTCCCACACACATCCCTACAGCTTGTTTCCTGTTATGTGACACTCATACCGAGGCCCACTTTCGCTATGATCCAGTCTCATTATTTTACATTTACTGGGAATGAACTTCATCATCCACGTATCAGACCAGCTTTGGAGTTTGTCTGTGTCTCTTGTAAGGTTATCAGATAAAGTCCTCTACGCTCTACACTTCCCGTATGACCTCTGCACCGTCTGGAAACATACTCAGGCAGCGGTGAGTGTGTGTGTGTGTATGAGAGAGAGAGAGAGAGAGAGAGAGAGAGAGAGAGAGAGAGAGAGAGAGAGAGAGAGAGAGAGAGCAGTAAGGGTTTGTCTGTGTGTGTGTGTGTGTGTGTGTGTGTGTGTGTGTGTGTGTGTGTGTGTGTGCGCGCGTGTGTGTGTGTATGAGAGAGAGAGAGAGAGAGAGAGAGAGAGAGAGAGAGAGAGAGAGAGAGAGAGAGAGAGAGAGAGAGAGCAGTAAGGGTTTGTCTGTGTGTGTGTGTGTGTGTGTGTGTGCGTGTGTGTGTGTATGAGAGAGAGAGAGAGAGAGAGAGAGAGAGAGAGAGAGAGAGAGAGAGAGAGAGAGAGAGAGAAGCAGTAAGGGTTTGTGTGTGTGTGTGTGTGTGTGTGTGTGTGTGTGTGTGTGTGTGTGTGTCGCATACAACCGTGCGTAAGAATCCTGACAGCATACGAGTGTGTGAGTAAGTGTGTGTGATGGAGCGTCAGCAAGGTCATGCGATAGTGTCAACAGTGCCACTGAGAATGTCAACAAAAACGTATGGAAGTGTTCGAGTGTGTCACCAGCAAGAGAGTGTGGGCGTCAGTAGTGTGTGGGCGTGTCAGTAGTATGTGGGCGTGTCAGTAGTGTGTGGACGTGTCTGTAGTGTATGGACGTGTCACAAGTTGGGCCGTGGGAGCGTTACCGGTGCGACTGTAGGCGCGGAAGTGCTAAGTGTTTAGGCGTGTTAGCAGCAAGAGTGTGGGTGTGTCAGAAGAGCGTGAGCTTGTCAGCAATAGCAGTGTGGATGTGGCGGGAGGAAGGAGACATCCCCCGTCAGTTACACAGCTGCCGGTGTGGTGTGGACCCAAGGTTGAGTCAGCAGGTAGTGTGGGCTGTGGGCGGTCACTGTCGCCACACTGAATGGTAGGGGAAGAGGTGGGGGGACACCCTCACCACAGCTGGTGCCAGAGGTCTCCAGGTCTGACTCAGTGTCACTATATGGAATGTCAGAGGATGAAATTTACTGTGGGATTGAGGATGGAGGGGCTAGTATTGACCATAGGTTACAGGACCTGGATATGTAGGGGGGAAGAGACATGGAGAGGGAGGTCGTAGGTCAGGGGCCTAATGGAAGGGGAGAGGAGCTGGGTCGGGGAGGAAAGATAATAGGAAAGAACTTTTGCAGCTTCTCAGGAGACACCAACATTGTGAGGTGTTGCTCGTGGTGTGTCAGGCCGGCTGTCTGGCCAGGCCGCCCTGACCCTGGTAATGGTTGTGCTCTCCTACATCACACCACATTAATATCAGGGAAGACATGCCACATATAGGAACACATGACACTCCTCGTGCAATACCCCACATTCATTAGGCGGACATCGTCCTGCGCAGCATTCATATATTACTATCCCCTCCATAACCTCCCGACACACATTGTTTAATGGGGTTCCTCCCTCCCATCAACCTCTCAACGTCCAGCCACTAAACCTGCCCTCCGCCACCACCATCCAGTAGGTATCCAATCTCCTCTTACGTCGTCTTCACTGCCCCTCGTCCCTCCAACACCACCCTGCACTGTTGTACTGGCCGCAGGTTAGCGCATCTTCTTCCGCCACATCTTGGTTGTCTGCAGCAGGCGCCCTCCGCCTCCGTCAGATCATCTGCCCGTCGCACACATCACTTCGAATTTACTGTCTTACGGAAGGACAATGGAGCTCCTCAAAACTTCCAACAAGACTTTGACTGGGCTGTCTGTGTGCTGGCCACGGAGGCGGAAAGCTGAATAACCAAGAAGATTGGAGAAGGATTTTCTCCCGATGGTGGCGGCTGTCAGGCCCGGGAGAGTCGAGGAAAAAGAAAGTTTGACATTAGACACACAGCTCATGTGTCCGCCACTAACGTGACCTATTTGCTCCAACCGTCGTAATTAGTCTCTGGATTCTCATGTAATGTTTCTTTCTTTTGCTAAGGTCATTCACGAAGATTGTTAACCTGAGGTGTTCTTGAAGGAGAAGTCAACAAGGTCTTTCACACGATGCCCCCTTAGAGCGACGGTGATGACCCAGATCTTTTATGTTTCCGAGATACAACGTTATTCTTTTTAATGTTGAGCTCCAGCACCAAGGTCAAGCTCGTATATTCATTAACTCACGCAAACACTTCATGTCATACATCATTTATGCCAGCAACATGACCCAGGCTGAGATGTGTTCATAATATTTCTGTCTTGACTTCCATCTTCCTGCAAAGCGGGTCAAGGTCGTCCAAGCTGTTCATGTGTCTGTCTTGCGAGTAAAAATTGACAGAGAAGAATATCTTCTTTCCCAGACTCGGACTGACGGACAGACGTTGTCTATCAATAAGTCCGTCGCCCACCTTGGTAGTGGGGATACCGTTATGTTGCGTTGTATCACAATCTTACAGTCTGTTTATATCTAGTTAGGCTTGTGTGTGTGGAAGTTTACTGTTTGTTTATACGCGAGGATTTATATCGTTTGTGGAACCTCAACGTTTCATTATTGTTTCCTCATACCTCTAACTTCTTTACAGATGATTAGTTTGCTCAGTAGTTTCTTACTGACTGTTCTTCAACCAACCCTTCGCTAACTCCTGTCCCTCATCCAGCCCCTCGTCGGCGCTCGCCTCTCAACCAACACTTCCTCGCCGACAACTGCTCCTCAACAAACTCTCCCGCGCACACAACCGCCTTGCACCTCGCCGACGACTGTCCCTTGACCCTTTAGCTTTCGCGTACCCTCCCGCCCCTGCTGACGCCACTTGTCGACCCGCCTGTGGTTTAATTTTCTTGCTCTCCTCCTCTTCCTTCGCCAGTGACCCATGTAGGTCGTACATCATCCTTACATCGCCACCTCGTAGTTCACCTGATAATAGTTGACACGTACGTACAGTCCAGTGTTTCAACAGTGTGGAGCTGACTGACTGACTGGTATGTTGGCCACTTACCACACGCCGCCTGCCAGGGATATATTATGTGGCGGTATGTTGCACGTCATCACATGAGTGGCACAGGCTGAGGATGGTCCTCGACGTCAGGAGCAACATGCACAGGTTTACTGTTATATGTAACGTAGAGGAAATACCAGCGAGATAAACGGGTAAGCCATTACATACAACAGGAAGTTAATAAGGCAGAAGAATCTGCGTTAATCTCTTCGACAAGATGGTTACGATACCAGTGATACATGAAACGTGTGCGAATTCAACAATCTAAGCATGTACTGCAACGATAAAATGGAGGGTCGAACAACGAAAAAATGGAGGGTCGAACAGTTGTTTCAGATGTTCTGAAGCAGCTGAATGAGTTGAAAACTTTTAAACGTGTTGGTTGCCAAGAACAGAACATCTGCGCCCTGTCTGAAGTATACCGTTCGGTTCTGAATGTTTCGTGAATAATTGTTTTGGTCTTCATAAAAGTACTTAAGAATCAGTTGTGTACAATGTTCGAAAAATATCTTCATAAGTACTTTTGACTCAGACACCTGTTACAGCACGCTCAGGCAGTTGTATATTTAGACTACACAATTATATAGACTCATCTTGTTCCATGTTTTTGTTCCTGAACAAAAACAAGGAGCGAAACTAACGAGGGAGATTATAGTGAATTACACCAAAATCATTACTATCGTTAGTGATCAATGGAGACGACAGATATTAGAAGCCGTTCACATTAGAGGGAAAGCACCTGTCATCAGCATCCACACAAACATGACCACCGCCATACAGTTCTTTCATGGCCCGCCAATAGGAAATAGACCTACTGTCGTTTTAAGACGGATGGGACACGTCATTGACCCGCAACAAGCTACCGAGTTCGCCATTTCTAGACTGCAGGAACGCGGTCCTGGGTTACGAAGGTCAGAGAGAATCAGACGAGCCCAACCTCACCTCAGCTTCACACCGGATTGTAACGGTCTCGCTTAGCCCTACTTAGTATATTTAGTAGACTTTATATATTCCTACCTCGTCTAATATTGTTCTGTTTTTCCTCAACTGTTTTTCTATATTTCTGTTTCCATATGTTGTACTTAGATTGTAACTCATACTACCCTTCATGATATTGTTCATTTGTTTAGCATTTAGTGTTTTACTTTTATGTGCTATGTGCTGTGTTTTTCCGAGTGTTTTTTTTATTTTGTTTGCGTTTTACATATCGAAGGGGCGAATATGCAGTCTGTGGGGGATAAGGGAGCCTGGGAAGCGAGTCAGTTGTTTGGTGACGATACAGCACTGGTGACAGATTCGAGTGAGAGTCTGACAAAGTTGTAGACTAATTTTGGAATTGTGTGAAAGGAGGAAGTTGAGAGTAAGGTTAGATTAAAGAAGTTTATAAGATTTAGCAGGCTTAAGGGACAGGTTAGTTGGGTAGTGAGTTTGAGTAGGGAAAATTTGGAGAAGTGAAGTGTTTTAGATACCTGGGAGTGGACATGGCAGCGAATGGAACCATGGAAGCGGACGTGAGTCCATTGGTGGCTAGGGTGGCGAAGGTTTTAGGAGCGATGAAGAATGTGTACAAAGAGATCGTTATCTTGGACAAAAACATGTTTAATATGTTATGAGTGCAAGGCATGGGCTACAGATAAGGCTTTGCAGAGAAGGGTGGATGTGTTGGAAATGAAATGTTTGAGAACACTTTTATGTATATATATCCTTAGGGATAGGGGAGAAAGAATACTTCCCACGTATTCCCTGCGTGTCGTAGAAGGCGACTTAAAGGGAGGTGGGGGGGCGGGGGGGGGTGTTCCGCCTCCTCCCTTTGTATTTAGACTTCTAAAAGGGGAAACAAAGGAAGGAGTAAAGCGAGGAGTGCTCATCCTCCTCGAAGGCTCATACTGGGGTGTCTAAATGTGTGTGGATGAATCCAAGATAAGAAGAAAGAGAGAACAGGTAGTACGTTTGAGGAAAGGAACCTGGATGTTTTGGCTCTGGGTGAAACGAAGCTCAAGCGTAGAGGGGAAGAGTGGTTTAGGGATGTCATAGGAGTAAAATCAGGGGTTGGTGAGAGGACAAGAGCAAAGGAAGGAGTAGAACTACTCCTGAAGGAGGAGTTGTGGGAGTATGTGATAGAGGGTAAGAAAGTAAATTCTCGATTGATATGGGTAAAACAGAAAGTGTATGGAGAGAGATGGGTGATTATTGGTTCCTGCGCACCTGGTCATGAGAAGCAAGTGTTTTAGAAGTAGCTGAGTGAGTGTGTTAGCAGCTTTGATGCACAAGACCGGGTTATAGTGAAGAGTAATTTGAATGCGAAGGTGAGTGATGTGGCAATTGAGGGTATGATTGGTGTACATGGGGTGTTCAGTGTTGTTAATGGAAATGGCTAAGAGCTTGTGGATTTGTGTGCTGAAAAATGGCTAGTGATTGGGAATACCTGGTTTAAAAAGAGAGATGTACATAAGTATACCTATGTAAGAAGGAGAGATGGCCAGAGAGCGTTATTGGATTACGTGTTAATTGATAGGCACGTAAAAGAGAGACTTTTGTATATTAATGTGCTGAAAGGGGCAGCTGGAGGGATGTCTGACCACAACCTTGTGGAGACAAAGGTGAAGATTTGTAAAGGTTTCTAGAAAAGAAGAGAGAATGTTGGGGAGAAGAAAGTGGCCATAGTAAGTGAGCTTGGAAAGGAGATTTGTGTGAGGAAGTACCAGGAGAGATTGGGTGTAGAATGACAAAGGTTGAGAGCAAATGACGTAAGGGGAGTTGGGGAGGAATGGGATGTATTTAGGGAAGCAGTGATGGCTTGCGCAAAAGATGCTTGTGACATGAGAAAAGTGGGTGGTGGGCAGACTAGAAAGGGTAGTGAGTGGTGGGATGAAAAAGGAAGATTATTAGTGAAAGAGAAGAGAGAGGCATTTGGTCGGTTTTTGCAGGAAAACAGTGCAAATGACTGAGAGATGTATAAAAGTAAGAGGCAGGAGGTCAAGAGAAAGGTGCAAGAGGTGAAAAAGAGGGCAAATGAAAGTTGCGGTGAGAGAGTATCATTAAATTTTAGGGAGAATAAGAAGATGTTTTGGAAGGAAGTAGATAAAGTGCGTAAGACAAGAGAACAAATGGGAACATCGGTGAAAGGGGCTATTGGTGAGGGTATAACAAGTAGTGGTGGTGCGAGAAGGAGATGGAGTAAGTATTTTGAAGGTTTGTTGAATGTGTTAGATGATAGAATGGCAGATATAGGGTGTTTTGGTCGAGGTGGTTTACGAAGTGAGAGGGTCAGCGAGAATGATTTGGTGAACAGAAAAGAGGTAGTGAAAACTTTGCGAAGATGAAAGCCGGCAAGGTGGCGGGTTTAGATGGTATTGCAGTGGAATTTATTAAAAAAAAAATGGGGGTGACAGTGTTGTTGATTGGTTAGTGAGGATATTCATTGTATATATGGCTCATGGTGAAGTGCCTGAGGATTTGCGGATTGCATGCATAGTGCCTTCGTACGAAGGCAAAGGGAATAAAGGTGAGTGTTCAAATTATAGAGATATAAATTTGTTGAGTATTCGTGGGAAATTATATGGGAGGGTATTGATTGAGAGGGTGAAGGCATGTACAGAGCATCAGATTGGGGAAGAGCAGTGTTGTTTCAGAAGTGGTGGAGGATGTGTGGATCAGGTGTTTGCTTTGAAGAATGTATGTGAGTAATACTTAGAAAAACAAATGGATTTGTATGTACCATTTATGGGTCTGGAGAAGGCATATGATAGAGTTGATAGAGATGCTCTGTGGAAGGTATTAAGAGTGTATGGTATGGGAGGCAAGTTGCTAGAAGCAGTGAAAAGTTTTTATCGAGGATGTAGGAAGAGAGGAAAGTGATTGGTTCTCAGTGAATGTCGGTTTGCGACAGGGGTGCTTGATGTCTCCATGGTTGTTTAATTTGTTTATGGATGGGGTTGTTAGGCAGGTGAATGCAAGAGTTTTGGAGAGAGGAGCAAGTATGCAGTCTGTTGTGGATGAGAGGGTTTGGGAAGTGAGTCAGTTGTTGTTCGCTGATGATACAGCGCTGGTGGCTGATTCGGATGAGAAACTGCAGATGCTGGTGACTGAGTTTGGTATAGTGTGTGGAGGAAGAAAGCTGAGAGTAAATGCGAATAAAGGCAAGGTTATTAGGTACAGTAGGATTGAGGGACAAGTGAACTGGGAGGTAAGTTTGAATGGAGAAAAACTGGAGGAAGTGAAGTGTTTTAGATATCTGGGAGTGGATTTGGCAGCGGATGGAACCATTGAAGCGGAAGTGAGTCATAGAGTGGGGGAGGGGCCGAAAGTTCTGGAAGCGCTGAAAAATGTGTGGAAGTCGAGAACGTTATCTTGGAAAGCAAAAATGGGTATGTTTGAAGGTATAGTGGTTCCAACAATGTTATATGGATGCGAGGCGTGGACTATAGATAGGGTTGTGCGGAGGAGGGTGGATTTGTTGGAAATGAGATGTCTGAGGACAATATGTTATGTGAGGTGGTTTGATCGAGTAATGAAAGGGTAAGAGAGATGTGTGGTAATAAAAAGAGTGTGGCAGAAGAGGGTGTTTTGAAATTGTTTGGTCACATAGAGAGAATTAATGAGGAAAGATTGAGAAGGAGGCTACATGTGTCAGATTTGAAGGAAACGAGGAGAATTGGTGAGACCGAATTGGAGGTGGAAGGACGGAGTGAAAAAGATTATGATTGATCGGGCCCTAAACATACAGGAGGGTGAAAGGCGTGCAAAGAATAGAGTTAATTGGAACGATGTGGTATACTGGGGTGGACGTGCTGTCAATGGATTGAAGCAGGGTATGTGAAGCGTCTGGGGTAAGCCATGGAAAGTTTTGTGGGGCCTGGATGTGGAAAGGGAGCTCTGGTTTCAATGAATTACACATGACAGCTAGAGACAGTGTGAACGAGTGTGGCCTTTGTTGTCCTTTCCTAGTGCTACCTCCCGTGCACGCGGGGGAATTGGGGTGCCATTTCATGTGTGGCTGGGTGGCGGCGGGAATGGATGAAGACAGCAGACATATATGTATATGTCTGCGTATGTATATGTATGTATACGTTGAAATGTATAGGTAGGTATATTTGCGTGATTCGGGCCGACCGATCAGCAACGACTAAGGGCGGAGGGGGGACAGCTCCTCACACCAAGGTTACTTGTTTTACCTTGTCCTGGTGTACTTGTTGTTTTGATGTACTAGTTGTCCTGGTGTACTAGATGTCCTGGTGTACTAGTTGTCACTGTATCGTCTAAACATTAAACCGACTGTCTCAATATTAAACTGAGCGTTTCGTATAACTTGCTGACCTCTTCAGTGTTTGTACAATTCTAAACCGCTTCAGTGGTGACTCCGACGATCCCATTTTTTTTTTTTTTTTGGGGGTGGGGGTGGGGGGGTGGGGGTTGGGTGGGGAGGGGCATTTCACCATGCCTGGGGGAGACAACCCAGTTCTGCAGAACGCAATTTCACTCTGACTGCCCACCTTCTGGACATCACAGCCCCTGGTGTGGTTTGAACAAGCCGGAGCCCAATCCCACATCCGTCAGATAACTGCCGACGTCACCAAGTATTACTACGTGGTCATTGCGTTAGACCAGGACACCGCCGGACGCCTCACCGATCACCTCCGCCACCCACCAGCCGACAACAAATACGAAGCAGTCGAGACGCTCCTCAACGACACATTCGGTCTCAGCCGCCGTGACAGGGCGGCAAAAGTCCTGTACATGGATGGCCTAAATGACCGCAAACCGTCCGTGCTCATGAACGAGATGCTCGCCTTGATGGACGGACACAAGACCTGCCTCCTCTTCTAATAGGTCTTCCGCGAGCAGATGTCTGAGGACATCCGCCTGCTCTTTGCGAATGACGATTTCACCGACCCCCAACGACTGGCAGCCCTTGCGGACGTGTTGTGGCACGCCAAACAGCAACGTGGAACCACTATCAACTGGGTGGCGGCTGTGCCTCGGCAGGTCATTTGGGCGGGCCCGGACTCCACGGAAGGAAAGGCCTCGAACGCCGCCAGCACGGACGAGTGGTGCTACCACCACCGAAGGTGGGGATCCAAGGCTCGCCGATGCCGGCCACCATGCACGCATCCGGGAAACGCCTCGGCTGGCCGTCGCTGGTAGCAACTGAGGCCGGCCATAAACACCGCCTCCTCTGTATGTAGGATCGTCATTCGTGGCGTCGTTTACTTGCTGACACGGGAGTGGAGGAAAGTGTCGTCGCCGCCGCCTCCGCCTCGCTCACCCGTCCATCAGGACAACAAAAGCACTGATGGCAACCAAGTTCATGTGGCACGGGCTGCACGAGTAGGTTAGCAACTGGGCCAGAGCGCGCATCCCCTGTCAAACCTCCAAGATTCAGCGACACATCAAGGCGCCGCTGCAGAACTTCTCCCTGACAGACCGGCGTTTCGACCACATCCACGTCAACATCGTTGGACCACTGTTCCCATGCACAGGGGCCACCCACCTCTCACCATCGTAGACAGATTCATAAGATGGCCGGAAGCCGTCTCTCTCTCGGATATCTCCACTGCGACCTGTGCGATTACCCTCACCGCTCACTTGATCGCCCACTTTAGCATGCCGGCGAACATCTCCTCCGATTGAGGTGCGTCAGTTCACCTCCGAGCTGTGGTCGGCAACTGCTCGGCTGTTCGGCACTAAGCTGCACCACACAACGGCCTACAACCCGCAGGCAAATGGCCCAGTGGAACGTTTTCACCGGCACATGAAGGCATCCTTAAGGAACGGCTGACGGGCCCAGACTGGATGGACGAATTGCCTTGGGTCGTTTTAGGTATATGCACCGCCCCAAAGAAGGACCTGGCAACTTCCTCCTCCGAGTTGATGTGCGGCGCCTCGCTTATAATCCCAGGGGACTTCATACCGGCGGCGCGTGGACATCAAAATCACCACGACCTTGTTGACGCGCCTCCGTCAAAGGGTGGCCACGCTTTTTCCACTCCCAACGTCCCGACGCGGTCTCACAACCACGTACATCCCACCGACCTTAAAGACTGCTAGTACGTCTTCCTTCGCCGAGATTCCCACCGTAAACCTCTGCAAAAGCGTTATGAGGAACCCTTCAGAGTACTGCAAGACGATCCCACGGCTTTCATCATCGACTTGGGCGGCAGACGCGAGACTGTCTCCGTGGACCGTTTTAAGTCGGCACACCTGGACATTGACCAGCCAGTGCAGGTGGCACGACCCCGTCGCAGAGGGCGCCCACCATCCCGACCGAACCCACACGAAAACCAACCACCTGCAACCCCGCACACAACACAAGATCAGGCCGTCTTACTCGACAACCTGACCGCTTCCAATGCTCCGGTTCTGGGGCGGGGGTCTGTGGAGGGCAAGCCACTCTGGTTTCGAACCGTCGCTCAAACAGCCCGGGCACCCACATGGACTGGCGTGATCCGAGCTGACCAATCAACAACGACCAAGGGGGTGAACAGCGGCGGAGATCAGCTGTCTGCTCCTCACAGCCAAGTTGATTTGTCGCACCTTGTCCTGGTGTACTAGGTGTCACTGTGTCGTCTAAACATTAAACCGAGTGTCAGTATTAAACTGAGTGTTCTATATAACTTTTGGATATATATATATGCTTGATTCCTTTCCATGTTATAAAGACAGTCTTACTCTATAGATTCATTGGCAGAGACTAAATTAACCATATAATAAAATAGTCTATAGACAATATGCATTTCATTCATCGGTCCCTTAGAACTACGTTTGTTTTACCTCAGCAGTGCAGAGCAAAACCTCCAATCGCTTTCCTGCAAGCTGTTCATGCCAGAGAGAGTGTAGGATGGGGTATGATTCTTCTTTCTGTTCTGTTCTAACCTCCTCTGTCTTGAACAATAATACAGTCACAACTAGAATATGAAATGACGAATAACCTCGTTATAGGCCAATTGGCCTTGTGTTAGATCTCCTCTCTCTCTCTCTCTCTCTCTCTCTCTCTCTCTCTCTCTCTCTCTCTCTCTCTCTCTCTCTCTCTCTCTCTCAGCGCTTGCCTGCTTTCCCCGTCCACTTTCCTTTCCCTCCGCCAATCCTTTTGATCTTTTTCACAACAAGAAGTTTTCAGTTGGGCAGAACCATAGATCCTGAATACCTGGCATGTAGGTAGATGCCTGCTGTAAAGTGACATATCATAGTGCCTCTTCTCTCAGCCTTTCCAAGTTCTGTCCCCAAGCCCCCAGCAGAGGGCATCCCCCATCCCTTCAACTCCCAGTCTAGCACCTACTCTAGCCTAGCTTTTTCACTGTCCCAAATCCTAGACCACCACCACCTTCTTACCATAGCGGCCCTTTGCATTTTTTCTTTGTTTTTTTTTTGAGACAATCGTCCCTTTTCCCAGCATCTCCAAGGTCCCAGGTCACTATCATCCCCAGTCATAACTGATCGCCCAAATACCCCCGCTCCCATCATCCCATCCCAGAGCAGCTCGCGTCTCCCGTCCTACATTCTAGCTCCCTAAAACCTAAACTTTCTGGTTGTAGATAAAGATAACCAGAACAAACCAGAACTTGGTTAAGCAAAACCTAACTGAACCATTAAGTCCTAGTGTACGACCTCAATCATCTAGGAGATGCTTAACTAGAACCTCGACCTCTAGGCTTCAGATAACAACGAACTCACGTCATCCAGGTTAACCAGAACCTGGTCCTTCAACTCTCAGGTGAGCACTGGTCTACTTATCCAGGACTTGGCCAGTCAGGATGTAGTCTGCTGGGAACGTCAGAGATCGTGTCTTGCATTCATTTACTCATGATGCCTCATCCAGTATACATTCCTTGGTGATGCCTCATCCAGTATACATTCCTTGGTGATGCCTCATCCAGTATACATTCCTTGGTGATGCCTCATCCAGTATACATTCCTTGGTGATGCCTCATCCAGTATACATTCCTTGGTGATGCCTCATCCAGTATACATTCCCCGGTGTATCATTATAGTATAATCAAGTACTAGTCTGACCAAGGGCCCACTTCTTCAAGTGGTGACTCGTGCGTCTGTATGTTGACGTCATATCTTACTATGTGGCCTGACGTGTTAGCATCTTTAGGTATTGTATTGACGTAAACTACTACGCAGTGGTAGTTGCCCACCTCTCTACAGCCACACAATCATGGCACTTCGTTTTGACCGTGATATCCCCCCCTCCCTCTCCCCCCGACCACCATCACCACACACACATGATTAGTCTTTCATCGTGATAACCACACACACAGTATTCTGTAGCACAGACACATGACTGATCTTTGCCCATGGTACTCACGCCCTCAATAGAGAGCCCCGCTCCTGTTGGCTGCTTTTTCTGCTAACTCTCTCCATTTCTCAGATTGGCTCTTTCCTTTGTACGCTTGGTTCTCGTACCTGACAGGTCCCCCCTCCCCACGATTCCCTCAGGCAACAGTTCCCAATGTGATCCCTCACCTGTCAGGTACCACCCTTGTCCCCTCACCTTGGTTCCCACACCTGCCAGGTGCCATCTTGGCCCTTCACCTACCAGGTCCCACCCTGGTCCCGCACTTGTCTGGACGTATCTTGGTGCCTCAGTTGTCAGGTTCCACCGTAGTGCCTCACTTGTCAGGTCCCACCGTGGTCCCTCACCTGCCAGATCCCACGTACGCTCCCACTGACCTGGCGTGGTCACGGACCTACCACGTACGCAGCCGCACGAACCACACCCCAACTCTCGTCACACCGACCGGGCCAGCTGGTATCACTGGCCGCCACACGGTTCATGTTGAGATCGACGCCATGCAAGACAGTGAGGCTCATACAGTGGAGTACATTATGAATTCAGATACATGCACGGGACTTCAAGAGTGTATCATGAACTGTATTGAGGGTGGAAATGTATCACTGTGGGTGTTACTGCTTGGCCATTGTGGTGGCTTATTGAATTGATTAGGACCGGAGGAAGGCTGGGCTGTGGAAGCCCCACCACTCAATTGGTGGGAACTCTGGGCTGGGATAACCCACCACTATATTGGTTGGGAGGACTGGGCTGGAGGAGCCCCGCCACCACATAGGTGAGTTCTAGGATGTGGAGGCCCGACCACTGTTGGTGTGAGGGCTATGCTGGAGGAGTCCCACCACCAAATTGGTGGGAGAACTGGGTTGAGGAAGCCCCACCACTTTGTTGGCAGGAGGGTTGTGCTGGGGGAGACAAACCACTATATTGGTGGGGGAGCAGGGCTAGGGGAGCCCCATTGCTACATTGGCGGGAGAGCTGGGCTGTGGAACCCTCACCACTCCCCACTACTCTGGTGGGAGGGCTGAGCTGGGGAAGCCTCACCACTGTACTGGACATTCAGCAGTGGGGAATTCAGGTGGGCAGGGGGAATGGTCGTTAACAAGCCTTGCGAGCGGCGTGACCAGCTGTAAGGAGCTCACTTGTACGTCCGTTTTCTGAAACTACAATGGCATGGTAGATGACTAGGTACTGTAGGTGGACGAGCGGAGTTCCGTGATAAGATGCAGCCGGACTGATGCAGGTAAGCGCCAAGCATCGGGGAAGGTCCTGCAGGCGACTGAGGGTGGTGGGGGTCTGTGGACTTCATTCACACTGGGTTGCTCCATGGCTGGGAAGATGATGAAAGGATGGGGGTGGCGAAGGGCTGTCGTGCATGACTTTAGTCATGCCGGTCAGGTACGGCGGCGAGGTTGGACAGCGGAGTGGCTGGGGGAGGGGTGACCAAGGTTGTATGGATCTGCTGTGTAGCACATGTTTGGAAAACAACGGTCGTAATGTGTCTGAATGAAACGACCAGTCGGATTGTATCAGAGCCTCTCCATGTATATCGCGAAGCTGAGTTGAGATTCTGAAACCCATACTGTTGCCTGCTAGGGACTGGTTCACCCTGAAGACTCCTGACGGCTATGGTGACCTGCAGAAGGGTGGCTTTTATCGTCAGGTACTTGTCAGTTGTCGGTGGGTTCAAGATGACTGCCCTGGCGTCCACCATGGAGTCACTCGGAATCGCGGTGATCACATGATTATTGTATCGTGTCATCTGTAACCTGATTGACTATAAGAATTGACTGTGCTAGAGCAAGCCACTGTACGATGCATCCAGGTTATAGGAAGGGAGTTTCGTCCTGTAGCGCTATACCTGAGACCTCGCCGGCTGAGGGAGGCAGAATCATCTGGGGGCTTCGGGAGATGCCGGTTGGACTTGGCAAACAGAAAAAGGAAAGTGGACAGGTGTGAGATGACGCTGGGCAGGTGGTAGGAAAAAGGTCATAACAGCAGGTGTCGAGGAAGGTTTACCCTCATCACTGAACGAGTGTGTCCGAAAGTTTCTCTGCCAATTCAGGGGTCACCAGTTTAGCGGGTGTTCTCTTATGGTGTCGCAAAGCCTTACAGCTGAGTAACTAACACGATTGCGACGCCTTAAGCCCTAGCTCCGATGGTGGCGATCCAGTATTAACCATTCAACAGCTGAGTGTCGAGAGTAGACCAGCTTCTTCTCTGGTATAGCAGGTCAGCGGCTAAAGAGCGGCTTCAGAAGGAGTGAACATAACGGTAGCCTACATCATCTGACCGCCGGCCTCTGCTTCCTCCGGGCGGTAGTTCTGTGTGAACCCTTCCAGGACCCTTGTCAGAGTACCAGCCACTGTTGGTATGTCGGGTGCAAACCTAAGCTAAAGGGGAGCGGCTGATGACGGTTCCTCCACTTGCCTACATTGTGGGTCCACCTTTGCTAGCTCTCGGGGCTGTAGGGTCCACGATAGGCAGGCTCACGCCAACTCTTCCACCAGGAGTTGGTAACCAGGCACGTCTTGTCGAAGGCAAGGTGGTCTGACTGAGGAGGTAGAACTCCTCGCTAGAGCAGAGGCGACGATGGCAGCTGATTCCACTCTGGTCGCTGGCCAGGGCGTGAACCAGCGGTTACAGGCTATTGTTCCTTGCCGGACGGTAGAGGCAATAGAGGGCCTTCGCAGAAAAGCGTCATATAAGTCCCGCGTTCAGTTGATCTTGGACGTTAACCCTCACCGCGAGACCGGTGAAGGAGTTAGCGCGTAGTGAGTCGAATGAGAGACGTGTCCCATCGACAAGAATAGGTAACACGCGGAGTGGCACCCTGGCGAAGGCACCACGTCCCAGTAGGCGTGTGCGCGCTAACTCTGATGGAGGAGGCTCCACCAATGCGGGAAAGAGGGTTGTCCTCGATGGGGACCGCCTGCCGCTCCTGGTGGAGAGTACCCCACGGTTATATCTGTCCCCAACGCTCCACGGGATCCCAACCCCACTTCGTTACCTTTATTGTTGGGGAGACTGTCTTAACTGGACACACTCCGATGTGGGGCGAGGAAGTGCTAAATGTTGCCCTCGGACATTTACGCCGAGGGGACAGCCTCTCCGTCATCAGGATAGCCACATAGAATGCTCAGACTTTGGTCAGCTCTTGTGGTACACCCCCTGACCGCCAAGATCGCGATGAGGGCGGACCAAGACAACGCACCGGCGCAGGCAATGAACGCCGGACGTACGGGGCCACTTTGCGCAGAAACCGTCTCCCCAGGGAGCAATACCGTCAAACACAGCGGCTTTACAGAACGAATAAGTCGCTGGCCGCTGGACAGGTCCTCAAAGGTGACTTGGAGGTACTGCCAACTTCGGTAGGACGGAAACCCTCTACCCCTTTTGGGAAGCTCTTTTCCCTCAGCCCTCCGAGCCCGACAGACATTCATACCGATCAAGATTTATATACCGAACCAGTAACAGAGGTTCTAACCGTGGGCGAGGTAGCACACCTCCCCAAAGCCACCAAAACATCCGCCCCCGGCCCCGACAGAATGCAAACGAGACTCCTGAAGTCCATACCTTTGCGGATGCTCTGCATATATAATCTGTGGATCACCACCTCTCCACTACCTGAACCACTCAAGACAAACAGGACGGTACTGATACCCAAAGTACCAAACCCAACGCAGCCTAAGGACTACAGATCGATCACCATCTCGTGTGCTGTGGTCCGTCTGCTACACAAGATCCTTAGCAGCCGCATCTCGTGCCTCGTCCAAATCAATGGAGCTCAAAAGGCATTCGTCCTTGTGGACGGATGCCTCGAGAACCTCACGATTCTGGTCGTGATCATTGGTCGTGCGCGTGCACAGTCCCACGCTATGCAACTGGCATTCCTCGACGTGGCAAAGGCATTCAATAGCGTTAATCATATCTCTATCGAGTGGGCTATGTCGCGGAAAGGGGATTTCAGCTCTAGTCAGAGCATACGTTATGTCGACGTATGACGGAGCCTTCGCTTATATCGAAGACAGCGGCGAGATGTCGGGAAAAATAAATGACTCGTGGGGTCAAGAAAGGCGACCCCCTTTCACCCATTCTGTTTGACCTTGCGATCGATGAAGGGATCGCAAGGGTTCAGGAATCGGGTGTGAGGGTTAGGTTTGGAGACCAAAAGGTCTCAGTGCTCGCGTTTGCCGAGGACCTGGTTCCGTTGGCGCAGACGTCGGCCGGTCTTCAGAAGACCATTACTATCATGGCGGAGACTTTCGCAAGGATGGCCTTCAGGTGAATCCGGGAAAGTGTCGGTCCCTCAGCATGGAGATCGATGGCAAGCGCAAGACTTGGTACGTCAACAAGAACAGGACGTTCCAAGTCTTGGCAGCGCCGTCGGCTTCATGGACGCTGAGGACGACTATAAGTACCTCGGTGATCTCGGTGCAGGAGGCAGGCGACGGTCCTACGGTTCCCTGCTAGAAGAGGGGTTATCCAACATCACCAGAGCCCATCTAAAATCTCAGCAGAGGATTACGATCCTCAATGACCACCTCGTACCCAAGCTCATGCATCGCCTGGTGCTCGAGGAGGTTTATAAGACGCAGTTAGTGCGCATGGACAGGCAAGTGAGAGCGGCGGTTCGCCGTTGGCTTCGGCTGCCGCATGACGCGCCCTGCCCATACTTCCACTCGGCTGTGGGTGATGGTGGGTTTGGGATCCCCGACTTTGTTTCGACCGTTCGGCTTAACAAACAGGCCAGGTTCGAAAAGTTGCTCACCTCGTCTGACCCTGTAATTCAGGCAGTGGTCTGGGAACCTGTAATTAGGAAGAACTTAGAGTTGGTCGTGCCCTGCATGCATTGCTGGTCGACAGTTGAATAATAAAAACGAACGCCATCGCGCATGGAGGTCAAACCTAGTCAGCACCTGTGATGGGATGGGTCTCGCTCCATCTGCAGCCGTACACCAGGTAAGCTGTGGGACCCGACTTCTTACGGGCGGTAACTACTTCACGTTAAGGCCATCCAAGTGATGGCTGGCACATTACCTACCCCCTCTAGGGCTGCAAGAAGCCGACCCGAAATCTCCGACCTCTGTGACATATGTCACAAGCCTGGTACGCTTGGGCATATCGCTCAGGTATACCCACGTACCTACGGGGGTAGGATGAAGAGACACGATGACATCAGTCACTTTGTGGCCTGCTGATTGAGACATTGTGGCTTCCAAAGGTACAGAGGCAGTTATTACACACACCCAAGTCTCTGGACTTTGCTTTGCACTCTCAGCTGCACACGAACACAAGTGCAGCTATTACGGTACCCCGGGAGTCCTACAGGGCCGCACGGGATTTAACCGGTAGAGACTCCGTGCGGGTCACGTAAGCTTCTCTGAACTGGCGAGGTGCATAGTGTCAGGAGAGTGCAAGTGCTCTCAAGGGGTTAGGGCTTTCCTACCAGGACCTCGAGTAGTGCTCCGTGAAGGCCCTAATCTGGAGCCATTCCCTTTACAGGATGTGGTCCAGGAGCACAGGTTAAGATTGGTTAGCCTGCCTGTAACATCTGGTGTCGTCCCTCGGGATGGCGTGGGTTGTCCCCCCTCTGTGCGCGGGATCTGGTCGTGTCCCCAAAGCTACCATGGCGTTTATCAGTTCCCGAGGGCGGTTTGACGAGGCGGGAAAGCAGACATCTCGGCAGGGTAAGCCTGCTCCTCCCGTCCGTCAGGCTGCACTAGATGGTGTGCGGTGCTGGGGGATCCTAGTGAAGTTCAGGAGGTAAGGATGTATAGGACCACCTTTCCGAACTGTCAATGTTCTCTCCTTACTTCTGGCATTGCTATCTGCAGTCTGACCTACTTCCTTCCTTGTGATGACCTACACACCTATGACTAATAACTTGCTTCATTATCTACACGTAGTAGTATCCTCTCCCACTCCCAGTAGTTAGTTTCCTATCATCGTCTACCAACAATTGGTAATAGAAGGAAAAATTTTCTTGGTCCTGAGAGAGGGATACAGAGAACGGTTAACAACAACGGTATTTTACTAAGGCAATATACAGAGGTGATGGAGCGATGGGATCCTGCGGCTTCAGATGTCACCAGGAGGACCGCTTCCCACGGTTGATGGTAACCACGAAGGCTCCCTAAGTCCGTGTGATGGCAGGAGGCTTCATGACGCTAGTGAGCAAACTTGTGTCTGAAGACCAGGTTGACAGCTCGACCATCTTCCTTCAGGTGGTCCGAAGGTGGTCGGAGGTGCTGTTTCCAAAGGAAAAAAGGAGACGTCGATGATTGGTGCAACCTAGAGGCGGATTGTAAGGGTCGAAAGTCTCAGGCTCTGACCTTTATCTGTGCTGGTGGACTGAGGTTAGGTCATCTGTAGTGAGTAGGCCACCAAGATCATTCCTTTGGCAATTCGTGTCAAGTGAGGTTACGCTCACTGTCCCATGTCTGTATGACATACGACCACTTAACCTTGTGTATAAGACACACTGTCACTTTATCTTGTCTATACCCATAACTGGGCTCACCACACACATTTTGACCTGCCACCACGTAAGGTGGCCGTCATTAAGGTAATGCTTTATGATGAGATACGGGGAAAACCCAGTGTTGCCCCAAGTGGAGCAAGATTAAAAGGTGTGTGTGTGTGTGTGTGTGTGTGTGTGTGTGTGTGTGTGTGTGTCTGTCTGTCTGTCTGTCTGTCTGTCTGTCTGAGAGAGAGAGAGAGAGAGAGAGAGAGAGAGAGAGAGAGAGAGAGAGAGAGAGAGAGAGAGAGTTCTTTTCATGTATCATGCTGGATTTCGTCTAATCTAAGGTGATGGTTTTGTAACTTTTCTTTTTTGTACCTCGGCGTCACCGGTGTATCAGTTTCTCGCCAATTACATCAGCTCTGAGTCACGTAAAGTCGATGAGTCCACTATTGAGTGGTGTAAAGAAAGTAATAACTAATTGAAAGCAATGTCTGTAGTACCAGGTATCTACAGTTTCGGCTGACACTTAGACCATTGAACATTGATCTGTTCCCTTTATTGTACTAAGATTTTGGTAAGTCAACGTAGAATACATATTATACTTATTAAGAGACACAGACACTGAATTTACGAATATGAAATATGATGTAAATGTCAATTTTACATCGTTCTTGAATTGTGTGGGTCGCTCCCACCTTCCAATATAACTTCCATCATTTTCGTTTGGTCTATGTGTAGCGCAAAGCAAGAGTAATGTACTAAATGTTTTTCTTATTATCTGACATTGTAAGCAATGATATGGATTGACCCTGTTGAGGAAACCCAAACAACCCCTCAAAATACCTTAATGAATTCGTTCCTTAACTTCTAATCAATTAATTCGCCGTGTGTCAACTTAAAGAAAGATTTGAGATAGCATTGTGAGACTTCAGGACCCAGTATCGAGTAACAGATATCACTGTCTTTGTATTCGGTGTTTTCACATGAGAATCTGACGTTTGTCTCGTTGACAGTATTGCTCCTGAGTCATATTATCAATCCTGGAAGTATATCTGGTGGGCATAGTGGCTACAAGGCAGCGTGGGCAGGACCAGCAAGTTGAGGGGCAGGTGAGTGATAGAAGGCGACTCCGCTGGTCTGGTACCTTTATCGAAACAACTTTCTTTAATACAAGTGAAGACAACGAAATTAAACCAGCAGCAGACCATTAGGTTCTAACGAGGCTGTTTGTGATGATGGAAGGGAACAGAAACTTTGGGATTATTGTGGCTGGAGTGGAAAGACACCTATTTTTTGAAAGAGGAACTTATCATGTAGCTGAGGAGGAGCAAATAATGTCAGTCGTGGATTTATGTACATGAATCGAGAAATTAATCAAGTCTGTAGTTAAACGTATCTCTGATACTGCTGTCATGTACTCTGAGTGGAAAATCGTTTCATGTCCTAACAATCTTGTTGGAGGATAACTACTTCGCCTCATTCGAGGTAAAATGTTTGCCACACAAGTATATGTCCAATACTACCAGTGAAATAAAAAGAATCTATCCTTAAGTAGCTCTTATAGAGCGAGATTACTAAAACCTTTCATGATATGGAATGCCTATGGTAGATCATCTCTCAACCTTCACTTTTCTAAATCAATAGATTTACTTCATTTAGTCATTTCTCATGGAATTTGTTTCTGGCCGGGAATCATCCTGGTAGCTGGCCTTTGTGCTCTCCTCGTTCTGTCATGTCTTTCCTCAAGTAGCATGACCAAGACTGAGCCCAGTATTCAAGACGAGCACGCGCCAGTGAGTTGTAAAGAGTGAGGATAATTTCCCCGAGACTTTTAAATTTGAAAGTCCATCCTTGGAATCCACGAATTTTGTTCGACATTTTTATTGCTTATATATGTGCTGCTTGTTTGACTTTAGGTCACCACAATTTGTTATAACACAAGTTTTTCTTCCTCACTGACATTTTGTAGCTCCAGAGAGTTCATATTGTAGCTTGCCTTTTCATCTTTATTGCCGATATGCGAGACTTTGCACATATTGTTAATATATATGAGGAAAAGAATCGGTCTCAAGACTGATTCTTGTGGAACACCACTTGTTACGGCTCACCATTGTTTACGGCCTGTCAGCCAGTATCCTAACTATCGAAGTAAAACACATCTGTACCATGTGAGTAAACTTTACTGAGTAACCTTTGATGAGGAACTTAATCTAACGCTTTTTTGAAAACTTTAATAGATGACTTCATCTGCTTTACTTTCATTATACGTGTTAATTGTTTCACAAAAAGAACTCAAGGAGGTTTGTCAGCCATAAGCGCTCTCGTCGAAAACTATGCTGAGAATCGTTTATGAAGTGGTGGTTTGCAGTGTTATCCCGAATGATGGTTTCCAATAGTTTACCAATTATTATATACGATAAGATAATTGGACGATAATTACCGGGCAGTGATTTATTACCTTTATTGAATATCGGTGTTACATTGCCAAATTCACATTCCTGTGGCACATTTCCCGTAGCAATGGTTTATCTATCTCATTTTTCGCCACCTTCAGTGTCTCCGAATAAAACTTATCTGGTCTTGCCTTGGTATTTACAATCATGCCATTTAGCGCTGAGAGTATATCTTTTATCTGTTATTTCAGTATGTTGCAAAACATTTTCCCTCTTTGTAACGGAACTGGATTCGAGACAATAGTTGTATCTTCAGTTTTAAATACAGATGCAGGAAAAAATGGTTTGAAATCCTTGCCATGGCTTCATTGTATTGAATCAAGTCACCATTTTCTATAATCAATGGCCCATAAAACTCAAGGGGGTGAAGGGGTGGGGATTGATGTGTATAATACCACAATATTTATTGTGTGGTAGTAATCCTCAAGACGCTGACATAAGCCTCACCTACAGAGGGACATTATCAGAGTTCAGTCTTTCCTCTTGACGTGTGTGACTGTAACGAAAGATAAAGCTGCCACTTTAACTTAACACCTGTCGTGACATCTGTCCATCCAGCGTGAACATCTGTCATCTAGGTGAACTCGGCAGATATCTGTATGGAAATGTATTAGTTATCAGATAGAGGCATCAAAGTAATCATGATATCGATATGCACATTTTCATTCTTATAGACTCTTCAGTGTAACATGTTCCACTCGGTAACATGTCCTCACTCGGTAACATGTCCTCCGCGGGCATAGAATGAAAATTCCAGAGAAAGGTGCATTCTGCCACCAGTCTGATACCAGTGAACACTGTCCCAAAATGAATTTATTAAGGTAATGATCATCCCAAATGAAGTAAGTCGATAAACACTGGGCGTGATATTGGAACAACTGTCAATGTGAAAACATAAAAAATTACCCGTACCTTATTCGATTTCCATGGTCGTGTGTGTTGCTTTACTAAAACATTTTTATGTTTTGGTAACATACTCTGAGAGGAGTGACTAATATATCATCATAATTGCTGCATAGAACAATCGCTGTAGTACATCTCGTGTGGTGAAGTAGTTGGAGCTTACGTGCGATAATGATTATACGCTATAACCGTGTTCGTCTGCTCCTTGTATAAGATCTTGATCATCAAGTTCACTTCAGTATCGATGGTTTGTGTCTCATGAAAGGCTATCCTGCCGTCTTATTTGAGCCCCGTACATGCCCTTCATGTTTATCATATGGACGAAAATGATACTTCAAACCGAACAGTCAAATGGGTTTTCATGCATCCCTCCACCTTCCCCCCGGGTTACTGTTTCGTGGGATGGGATGAGACTTGTCTCCATAAACGATGAAGTTTACATTAGGATGGTGTTGTAGAGTTACGCAAGATTACCTCAAGGAAACATTAGGATGGTGTTGTAGGGGTACGCAAGATTACCTCAAGGAAGCTGTTCTTCATTTTCGACGACTTGTGTCGTGTAAAACAAACATTGCCTTTTTTTATTATGAATATTCTGTTACCTTTTATATCTCGATAGACTATTTAACAAAACTATACTTATCGTTTCTCTTTCTTTTTTTTCCCCCCTCTCAGGTGGTGAGAGCCGCCGTCATCGTCCGCCATGTGTGAGAGACTCACACACTGGTTGTTGGTCAGGCTTCAGCGTCCCTCCCAGCCTTCCCGTCACCCCAGGTAAGTTGCCGGCTGAGCTGGGGTGTTCATGGTGAGTTATGCTTTCGCACGGCTCATTTGTGATCACTCTCTACTGCCACGACGTCCAGTTATCACCAGGGCTCGTGTCACTTACATGTAAGAGTTCAGTGACGTAGTGTTTGTTCAAACTGACCAGGGTATGTTGGGAGCACACACACACACACACACACACACACACACACACACACACACACACACACCCAAGGGTGCAGCTGTTCTTCATAATGGGAAGAAAATCTGCCTCGTTACTGGCCCCTTTAAGATAATACCAGTTTCAGGAATAGGGACCATGGAACGCTCCATCGGAATCTCATGTTTAGATCATTAAGGTATATGCTATTACCATTATATTGTAGGACATTAATTCCATGGATATGTGTCCAGATGAATTACGATCTTGGGTTAACGACAGCTTTCATGAATATAGATAAGGTTATCAGCGTCTGTCTGTATAGCCAACACCATTAACATTATTTCTCTAAAAAAAAAAAGACCAGATGTGTAGAGTTTTTTCTCATTGATCATCAAAATCATTTCCCTCCTTAAATGCTTAAGTTGGATCGAAATCTTACGCCAATATGGAACAGATTGTTCACTAGTAGTACAGGGGTATCACCAGGTTGTTCAGTAGTGGTACATGGATGGCAGCAGGTTGTTCAGTAGTGGTACATGGATGGCAGCAGGTTGTTCAGTAGTGGTACATGGGTGTCACCAGGTTGTTCAGTAGTGGTACATGGATGGCAGCAGGAGGACATCTGAACCACTCGACCGTGCGTACGTTCCTAGTGTGAGTGGCAGCCATACACCACTCGGTTCTAGTGACTTCATTTCATTCAAGTTAATAATACGTTTCATGGCTTAATAACCCGTCAATAAGCTGTCGTCGATAATTGATAAAAAAAAAGTTTTCAAGTTTATCATTATTTTATAATCATTCTGTGGCTATTTTTACCAACCAGTCGGCTCTGGTTGGCCAAATGGTAGTCTGCCGTGTAGGTTAATTTCCTTTATTTCCACATTCTTGATGTCCTAAATGACTTTCTCCTACGGAAGAATATGTCCACAGGGGCCGCAGAAGAGCTCATCCCCGCTGACTGCTTGAGGACTGGGGAAGTTGTTGGGTTATGACAGTCAGACCAATCAACGTCACTTGACCCTCTAGACACGGGGATGGAGACCTCCTTGCTCCACGGCCCTAACTTGCCTTAATGTAACCAGCATCCTTCATCATAACCCAAGGATGGCACAAGGGAAAATAAGCATTATGGATGATAAACTTGACAAACGAATGCTTGAACCAGCGGTACCTACCGACCACTCGGGAAAATAATCACAATATTCCAGTTCTGATGTGATTTGTTAGGAAGTTATAAAAGAATGGAAAATCAAGGAATTTTTTTTTTTAATGATGTCGATGTCTGTAGCAATGTGGATCATGGAGCTGGGTTCATCGTCTTCCGCAACAGTTCAAGTTATTACTTATGATCATATTGACGTGATCATTGTTTACACGTGATCTACAAAATAGATCTGATAGAGATGTTTATGAAAATCACGTTCATGTATTGCTGTTACGTTTATTATGACCGAAATGATTAACTTGTGTTCATAAAATATAATTGATAAAGCCAACGTGATTTGCATATCAATGTCAGTAAAAATACTTATCATATTATTTTCCAGCTGTATCAAATACATTTTGAGATATTCTCATAAGTCTTTGGCTGAGGTGATTTTCTTCAGGGATGTTGCTGCTTGTGAAGAAAAATGTCAAATGTTTTGACACCCATAAAAATGTCCATGGTTGTAGGTAAATGTACCATAGACTGAACAACTCTAAGTTTTCTGTTGTCCGTGACCCAGGCATTTACCGGTGTTGCCTCTGGTGTATGAAGAACTGGCAACACTCGTAATGTTGTCTAATGTCTCGGGGTTACGGAGCGTGCCGTTGTGAAGATGTTCGCGTGATAATAACGTGGAGAAACATCGCTCGAAATCAGAGGTATGGATTATGTGGTCCTCATTTAGCGCTGTCTAGGTAGGCGAGGCTTCTTGTTTCACTTTCTCATCTTGATGATGTATTATGCCTTTGTGACCAACTACTGTCGTGACTCATGATGTCTGGACATTGAAATATGTGACTGATGATGTTCAGTGGATGAAGGACCCTCTTATGAATGTTGAGTGACCCAGCTTGTCCCGTGTGCCCGCGTGTCGCTCCACCTTGCGATAGCTTGTGGTAAATCTTTTAATGAATACTGATGACCACGTTGGTAATATTCATTGAGCTTGTATTGTTAAAGTTGATTAATTCTATATTGGTTGATTAATTCTGTATAGGTTGATTAATTCTATATAGGGTAAAAGGTATATTTAGTTGTAAGATACATAATCTATATTTGAATGTGGAGCTTCCACTACACGAACACAAGATACAGAAATAACTCTGAAAGGTTTTACATGTTCTGGGAATGTCTTGTTAACCACTGATTTTTGCTGTGATCTGCAACACCAGTTTTGCAAGCTGTCTTCATATACTACATCTGCCCCTCACCCAGCCACACCACCCTCACCCACCCACACCACCCTCACCCACCCGACCACACGACCGGCTACCTCCGCGTGGTTGGGGGTGGAGGTTCCTGGGTTGTGCATTGGAGGCATCTTTGCCTCATCCGCTGATCATTGATTTTTCGAGTTTCATATCGATGTATTGTCTCATTTGACCAAATTACGTCAGCAGGAATAGATGAAAGAAATGATTTGGATTTTTCCTATCCTGGAAGGTGATTGCAGGGCTGTGGTGGCTGTCGCGCCACATGATGACTTGATCATTTCTTCATGACGGAAGCGTCACTAGAGGTTGTCTGTGGATCCAGCAGGAGTGGCAACCAGAGGTACTCAACTCCCTCCGCTCTCTACGGTTCGTCCTCCACCAGAGGGACTATTGCAGTTTTAATGATATTGGTCTCAACAGGCGATTTTGCTAAGCCTTGCTCAGTTAACCATAGGGAACCTCTCCCATGTGTTTGCACTGGGTAGGGTATGAGGTGTGGTTCACTCTTCACACCACCATCATCATCTCCCAGGGCTGGGTGTGGTGGGTGTTGGACACTGCACTATCGTCATCATCTCGCAATGCTGGGAGTGGTGTATGGTCCCAGTGCTGGGAGTGGCGTGTGGTGGACACCACACCACCATCATAATCTACCCCAGCCCCTACTGTATTACTACCCAGACAAGTAGGTAGAAGTAGAGATGGTAAACCACCTGCTACGTCAACGTCAGCTAGAAGGTAATGACTTTCCTGGTGCAGCAGAACAGCCAGGGAATATACGGTAAATGGGATGAACTGCAACATTTAACAGTTTCAGTTAACTCAGTCTACATATATGTGTTCATGAGATCATGACTAGGGAAGGTGGAGGGCTTTCTCAAAGAGGCTACCAGGTTCCTGCCCATTAGGGACCACTAGTAATGGACCACATGGAGGAGTTGCAGTAAAGGTTCACCAGGACATTCCCCACCAGCCAGTTCCCCTGCAGTCGGCGCTGCAGGTTAGGGCAGTGAGGACTGGCCTGAGCAGGTCGGACACCGTTGCATCCATATATCTCCCACCAAATGGTCTGAACATTGTGAGGCTATTTCAACAGCCGCCACCTCCATTGGGGAGACACCACATCCAGCGATAGAGGGAGAGCCTTAGAATCATCCTTCTGCAGGAGAGAAGCAGCTGGCTGCAACATTCAGCACAGATCCCCAACACATTACTACATCCAGACTCGAACTTTTTCTAACACTGACTCGTCCATATGTTCAGTAGACGCTGAACACGACTTGACATGGAAGACCTGCATGGGAGCGACCACTTCCCGATTCCTCCAGAGAAGGTGAACGGTATCCGACAAATGGGATAGAAGAGTGATGGCGACTGGACCGTGCCGACTCAAGTTTCTTCCCAAGTCTTGTGGGAATTCAGGATTTTGCTGAGAATTTTCAGTGTGTTCAAGAAGCCGTCGACCACCCACAGCCAGAATTCAATCTGACAGCAGAATCGTCAACCCCAAAATGTACAGGGAGGTACCGTCGACCCCCTGTACCTTGGTGGTCAAATGAGTGTCAGGAAGCAAGAAAATGTGCTATAAGACGATTAGAAGGTGAGGCAAATGTAGCTCCTTTCCGGCTGCGTCGTGATGCGCTTACGTTAAAATGTGGTCTTCTGATAGCCAGAGGAAACAACAGCTGCCCGTCGTGCCACCCAGCGGTACGAACAGTTCGTGAGCAGATTCGCCAGGCCCATGGCTCGCAGATTACGGTTCCTTAACGAGAATTCTGGTTTGAAAGCGCTAGAACTGGACACGCTGGTCAGGAATAATCTACCTCCGTCCCACCTAGCATTGCTACCTTGCTTCACTATAGAAGGACCCGTGCTAGGACGAGGAGGACGAGGAGGGTGCGCAAGCAGGCCAGACGAACTTCCGGGATGCAGTACGTGTCCTCCATAACCTCAGGAACACCTTCATCACTGGTGTGGGGCAACGTTCGCAAGATCGCACGTAAATCAGCGCCAGTTTCCCGTCCTGTTGTGAAGACGGATGGATCAGTCGTTACTGAGGAATTTGATGTTGCACATAAACTTTCTGAACTTTATGGCGGACATCTTGAAGACAGAGGAAGAAGACACATAATCCGTAGACCTGCCTTATGACCTGCCCTTCACCAAGAGGGAACTGCTCCTGGAAGTGACGGTATTCCATAACAAATGATATCTCACTTACCGGAAAACTCCCGGTATTACCGGTTATATCTGTATAACAAGATTTTCCAGGGAGGACACTGCGAAAGGATGGAAGGAGACAACCATCATCCTAGTTCCCAAGGTTGGCAAGGATGATGCACCACCACACAACTACGCACTAATATACCTCACGAGTCGTGTCGGTAAATTCCTTGTAGAAAATGGTCAGTTTTAGAAGAAAGTGTCTCCCTATCTGTTTGGATTTTGAAAGCTGATGTGTATGACGGACGCCCTTGTTACATTAGAAACTGCCGTCAGGAACACCTTCCCACAACAGCATCAGTTTTCAATTAGCACAGACAAACCATATGGCGGTACATGGAAGCATGGTAGTTGGTAGAGGCTACATGACATCATATGGCGGTACATGGAAGCATGGTAGTTGGTAGAGGCTACATGACATCATATGGCGGTACATGGAAGCGTGGTAGTTGGTAGAGGCTACATGACATCATATGGCGGTACATGGAAGCGTGGTAGTTGGTAGAGGCTACATGGCATCAGCTTGTGGGGAGCTCTGCCCACCTTCCTCCAGGACTTCCTCGCTAACAGGAGGGTCAGGGTTCAGGTGGGAACCAGATTCTCAAACCAGAACAGCCAGATAGCAGGAGTCCCACTGGGAAGTGTCTTCAGTGTGACCGTTTGTGTACTTGTCGTCGACAACATTGTCACGACTGTACCAGATGGCGTCTCGTGCTGTGTGTCCGTGGATGACTGTACGCTGTGCTGCTCTGGAGGAAGGTTTACTGACTGCATCTCTGTGGGCCACATATCACTGGTGCAAGATCTCGTCACACAAAACCACAACACTTGCACTTTCATAGAATGGGGAGGAACCTCCAGCTAGCCATATTCTTAAGAATGGATTCACAGTAGTTCGTTAAGGAGATCAAGTTTTTGGGTGTGATATTTGACCCAAGATTAACGTAGCTGCTTAATATGAAACAAGATAGCGCGAGGACCACGAAATCGCTCGGTACCCTGTGGCTGCTTTCCTACATAACGTGAGGGACGGCAGACCGTAGAACTTTAGTACGGCTATACCGAGCGCCAGTCAGTAGCAAGATGCACTATGGATGTGAGGCATATTCGTCATCATCATCATCACCACCCGCAATCCCCAAGATGTTTGATCCCGTCCACAACAAAGCTCTAAGAATCTTTACTGAAGCCTTCTGATCTTTATCAGTACGGTCCTTATATGCAGAGAGCGGAGGACCACCTTGCTGTACTACAATAGGTGACAGAGAGATCGGGTGGGCAGTCCTTTGAAGGGAGAATGAGAGCAACTGTAACAGATCTCAATTTGAATCTCTGTCGGATTATACCTATTGGAGTACCTCAGATCCCACCAGGGACTAAACCAATGCAGACACACTGCAAGGATTTGGTGGCAACACGGAAGAGGAGATCCAGCAGAGATTCCCAGAACTCGCATCAGAGCATCATGTCAGCAGAAATATACACAGATGGTTCCATAACTGATAGTGAAGTGGGCTTGCTGGGGTGAACAGCGGAAGGGCTGCTAGATGTTGCCTACCGTTTCCACAGCTGAACATTTTGCCATGCTATCGGCAATAAAGATGTCCAAGGAAATAGATCACCAATATATAGTTATCCACTCTGATTCTCGCGGTGCTCTGCATGCCATCGACTGATTAAACTCACCGCATCCAGTGGGAGGCAGATCCAAGACCGGCCTGCACTGATTACGTCACGACAAGATATTTCTGTGCTGGGTCCCACATAGGTTAGGTTATGTGTGGGAACGAACGAACTGACCAGCAAGCAAAGGGCGGCTGTACCGACCTACTGGGGTGCTGGCTTCCCTCTCCCACGCAGCCATATGAAGCCCCACATACGAGAATGTCTTCACGATAGGTGGAGGCAGCACTGGAGACACACAACAAACAGGTCGGCGAAGAATTAGGGAAGTCCTTGGCGAGTGGGTGACCAGTGTGAACTCCAGCCGACAAACAGAAGTGGTTTTAGCAAGGCTGAGGATGGGAGACGCAGGTGGTTCTAGCAAGGCTGAGGATGGGACACAGGTGGTTCTAGCAAGGCTGAGGATGGGACACACAGGTGGTTCTAGCATGGCTGAGGATGGGACACAGGTGGTTCTAGCATGGCTGAGGATGGGAGACACAGGTGGTTCTAGCAAGGCTGAGGATGGGACACAGGTGGTTCTAGCAAGGCTGAGGATGGGACACACTGGTGGTTCTAGCATGGCTGAGGATGGGACACAGGTAGTTCTAGCAAGGCTGAGGATGGGACACACAGGACTGACTCCTGGGTGAGTAATGGCAGGAGACCAACCTTCACAATGAGAGGTCAGGAGGCATTAACAGTGGGTCAGGGTGTGGCGACATGTTTGGTTTTCTCTGCATCTTGAAGAAACTTTTTTAACCCTTTTTACACCTGAGAGTGTACAGAGGTTGTGACGTGTTTGATTAATTGGTTTCCTCTTCTGTCCAATATATGTTTTAAATTATTTTGATTGTAATTATAAGGACTTCATTATTTTGATATTTAAATCCATGTTTTTTTTATTTCTTAAATAATTCTAATCTTTTATAATTGCAGATGTTTTAAAACAGAATCTGCCACTAATGACCCTTTTTGTTGACGCGTCAGATAATCCCAAATAATCAGCCAATCAGTCTACATCTTGGGAGACGTCAGCTTTGAGCTGTATCTGAATTTGTTTTGTGTTTCCCTGATAAAAAGCGTAGATTACAGACGCACGTTTTCGATGATAAGATTGAACGAAATTGGTAGCACTGGCTTCCTTACAACGTGCAGAGTTCATATATAATGTGAGGCTTCGGCTGTAACACCTCTAACTCCATCACTTCAAAGTGCTGGCTGGGCTCTGATGAAGAGGGAAATTTGTAGGTTGACAAACTCAAAAATCGAGCAGTTGAGGGAGTAAGTAAAGCATTAGTAACTCATCCAATTCTAGCCAATAGTGAACGAATAGAAGGGACGCTCACTGTGTCCCGACGTCATTTTCTATGTCCTCACGGGTAGCAGGAGGACATTAGAAAATGAAATTTACCAGACGCTTGTTCCAATTCTATAGAGCTTTCTTCGGTTATCATCTCGATATACGAATCGCAGGAAGCTGTAATACAAAACTTGCCTGTAGGGTCTAGAAATGCTTGATTTTTTTAGCCATGCGTCATAACGTGTGTATCCGACTGAATCCGTCTTTTACAAATAATGTTGGGCGGGTCTACATGTCTATAGAGGTTTAGAAAATGAATTGTGTGTCACATAGCCTAGCAGCAGCACTCCCGCCTGCCACGCGAGGTCTCAGGTTCGATCCTGGCTGTGGAGATTTGAATATCATATGGATGTGTGCGTATATATATATATATATATATATATATATATATATATATATATATATATATATATATATATATATATATATATATATATTATATTTTTTTTTTTTTTCTTTTTTTTTTTAATTTTCCAAAATAAGGAACACAGAATTGGGCCAGGTGAGGGTATTCCCTCAAAGGCCCAGTCCTCTGTTCTTAATGCTACCTCGCTAACGCGGGAAATGGCGAATAGTTTAAAAAGAAAGAAAAAAAAAAAATATATATATATATATTTTTTTTTTATACTTTGTCGCTGTCTCCCGCGTTTGCGAGGTAGCGCAAGGAAACAGACGAAAGAAATGGCCCAGCCCCCCCCCCATACACATGTATATACATACGTCCACACACGCAAATATACATACCTACACAGCTTTCCATGGTTTACCCCAGACGCTTCACATGCCCTGATTCCATCCACTGACAGCACGTCAACCCCGGTATACCACATCGCTCCAATTCACTCTATTCCTTGCCCTCCTTTCACCCTCCTGCATGTTCAGGCCCCGATCACACAAAATATATATATATTATTTTTTTCATTTTGCTTTGTCGCTGTCTCCCGCGTCAGCGAGGTAGCGTAAGGAAACAGACGAAAGAATGGCCCAACCCACCCACATACACATGTATATACATACACGTCCACACACACAAATATACATACCTATACATCTCAACGTATACATATATATACACACACAGACATATACATAAACACACATGTGAATAATTCATACTGTCTGCCTTTATTCATTCCCATCGCCACCTCGCTACACATGAAATAACAACCCCTCCCCTCTAATGTGTCCGAGGTAGCGCTAGGAAAAGACAACAAAGGCCACATTCGTTCACACTCAGTCTATAGCTGTCATGTAATAATGCACCGAAACCACAGCTCCCTTTCCACATCCAGGCCCCACAGAACTTTCCATGGTTTACCCCAGACGCTTCACATGCCCTGGTTCAATCCATTGACAGCACGTCGACCCCGGTATACCACATCGTTCCAATTCACTCTATTCCTTGCACGCCTTTCACTCTCCTGCATGTTCAGGCCCCGATCACTCAAAATCTTTTTCACTCCATCTTTCCACCTCCAATTTGATCTCCCACTTCTCCTCGTTCCCTCCACCTCTGACACATATATCCTCTTTGTCAATCTTTCCTCACTCATTCTCTCCATGTGACCAAACCATTTCAAAACACCCTCTTCTGCTCTCTCAGCCACACTCTTTTTATTACCACACATCTCTCTTACCCTATTATTACTTACTCGATCAAACCACCCCACACCACATATTGTCCTCAAACATCTCATTTCCAGCACATCCACCCTCCTGCGCACAACTCTATTCTTAGCCCACGCCTCGCAACCATACAACGTTGTTGGAACCACTATTCCTTCAAACATACCCATTTTTGCTTTCCGAGATAATGTTCTCGGCTTCCACACATTCTTCAAGGCTCCAAGAATTTTCACCCCCTCCCACACCCTATGATTTACTTCCGCTTCCATGGTTCCATCCGCTGCCAAATCCACTCCCAGATATCTAAAACACTTCACTTCCTCCAGTTTTTCTCCATTCAAACTTACCTCCCAATTGACGACCCTCAACCCTACTGTACCTGATAACCTTGCTCTTATTCACATTTACTCTCAACTTTCTTCTTTCACACACTTTACCAAACTCAGTCACTAGCTTCTCACATGAATCAACCACCAGCGCTGTATCATCAGCGAACAACAACTGACTCACTTCCCAAGCTCTCTCATCCACAACAGACTTCATACTTGCCCCTATTTCCAAAACGCTTGCATTCACCTCCCTAACAACCCCATCCATAAACAAATTAAACAACCATGGAGACATCACACACCCCTGCCGCAAACCTACATTCACTGAGAACCAATCACTTTCCTCTCTTCCTACACGTACACATGCCTTACATCCTCGATAAAAACTTTTCACTGCTTCTAACAATTTGCCTCCCACCCCATATATACTTTATACCTTCCACAGAGCATCTCTATCAACTCTATCATATGCCTTCTCCAGATCCATAAATGCTACATACAAATCCATTTGCTTTTCTAAGTATTTCTCACATACATTCTTCAAAGCAAACACCTGATCCACACATCCTCTACCACTTCTGAAACCACACTGCTCTTCCCCAATCTGATGCTCTGTACATGCCCTCACCCTCTCAATCAATACCCTCCCATATAATTTACCAGGAATACTCAACAAACTTATACCTCTGTAGTTTGAGCACTCACCTTTGTCCCCTTTGCCTTTGTACAATGGCACTATGCAAGCATTCCGCCAATACTCAGGCACCTCACCATGAATCATACATACATTAAATAACCTTACCAACCAGTCAACAATACAGTCACCCACTTTTTTAATAAATTCCACTGCAATACCATCCAAACCCGCTCCTTTGCCCGCTTTCATCTTCCGCAAAGCTTTTACTACCTCTTCTCTGTTTACTAAATCATTTTCCATAAACCTTTCCCTTTGCACACCACCTCGACCAAAACACCCTATATCTGCCACTCTATCATCAAACACATTCAACAAACCTTCAATATACTCACTCCATCTCCTTCTCACATCACCACTACTTGTTATCACCTCCCCATTTGCCCCCTTCACTGAAGTTCCCATTTGTTCCCTTGTCTTACGCACTTTATTTACCTCCTTCCAGAACATCTTTTTATTCTCCCTAAAATTTGATGATACTCTCTCACCCCAACTCTCATTTGCCCTCTTTTTCACCTCTTGCACCTTTCTCTTGACCTCCTGCCTCTTTCTTTTATACATCTATCACTCATTCGCATTATTTCCCTGCAAAAATCGTCCAAATGCCTCTCTCTTCTCTTTCACTAATAATCTTACTTCTTCATCCCACCACTCATTATCCTTTCTAATCTGCCCACCTCGACGCTTCTCATGCCACAAGCATCTTTTGCGCAAGCCATCACTGCTTCCCTAAATACATCCCATTCCTCCCCTACTCTCCTTAGCTCCTTTGTTCTCACCTTTTCCCATTCTGTACTCAGTCTCTCCTGGTACTTCCTCACACAAGTCTCCTTCCCAAGCTCACTTACTCTCACCACTCTCTTCACCCCAACATTCTCTCTTCTTTTCTGAAAGCCTCTACAATTCTTCACCTTCGCCTCCACAAGATAATGATCAGACATCCCTCCAGTTGCACCTCTCAGCACATTAACATCCAAAAGTCTCTCTTTCGCGCGCCTGTCAATTATCACGTAATCCAATAACGCTGTCTGGCCATCTCCCCTACTTACATACGTATACTTATGTATATCTCTCTTGTTAAACCATGTGTTCCCAATCACCAGTCCTTTTTCCGCACATAAATCTACAAGCTCTTCACCATTTTCATTTACAACACTGAACACCCCATGTATACCAATTATTCCCTCAACTGCCACATTACTCACCTTTGCATTCAAATCACCCATCACTATAACCTGGTCTCGTGCATCAAAACCACTAACACACTCATTCAGCTGCTCCCAAAACATTTGCCTCTCATGACCTCTCTTCTCATGCCCAGGTGCATATGCACCAATAATCATCCATCTCTCTCCATCAACTTTCAGTTTTACCCATATCAATCTAGTGTTTACTTTCTTGCACTCTATCACATACTCCCACCACTCCTGTTTTAGGAGTAGTGCTACTCCTTCCCTTGGTCTTGTCCTCTCACTAACCCCTGACTTTACTCCCAAGACATTTCCAAACCACTCTTTCCCTTTACCCTTGAGCTTCGTTTCACTCAGAGCCAAAACATCCAGGTTCCTTTCCTCAAACATACTACCTATCTCTCCTTTTTTTCTCATCTTGGTTACATCCACACACATTTAGACACCCCAATCTGAGCCTTCGAGGAGGATGAGCACTCCCCGCGTGACTCCTTCTTCTGTTTCCCCTTTTAGAAAATTAAAATACAAGGAGGGGAGGGTTTCTAGCCCCCCCTCTCCCGTCCCCTTTAGTCGCCTTCTACGACACGTGAGGAATGCGAGGGAAGTATTCTTTCTCCCCTATCCCCGGGGATAGGGGATATATATATATATATATATATATATATATATATATATATATATATATATATATATATATATATATATTTTTTTTTTTTTTTTTTTTGCTTTTTGCTTTGTCGCTGTCTCCCGCGTTTGCGAGGTAGCGCAAGGAAACAGACGAAAGAAATGGCCCAACCCACCCCCATACACATGTATATACATACGTCCACACACGCAAATATACATACCTACACAGCTTTCCATGGTTTACCCCAGACGCTTCACATGCCTTGATTCAATCCACTGACAGCACGTCAACCCCGGTATACCACATCGCTCCAATTCACTCTATTCCTTGCCCTCCTTTCACCCTCCTGCATGTTCAGGCCCCGATCACACAAAATCTTTTTCACTCCATCTTTCCACCTCCAATTTGGTCTCCCTCCTCTCCTCGTTCCCTCCACCTCCGACACATATATCCTCTTGGTCAATCTTTCCTCACTCATCCTCTCCATGTGCCCAAACCATTTCAAAACACCCTCTTCTGCTCTCTCAACCACGCTCTTTTTATTTCCACACATCTCTCTTACCCTTACGTTACTTACTCGATCAAACCACCTCACACCACACATTGTCCTCAAACATGTCATTTCCAGCACATCCATCCTCCTGCGCACAACTCTATCCATAGCCCACGCCTCGCAACCATACAACGTTGTTGGAACCACTATTCCTTCAAACATACCCATTTTTGCTTTCCGAGATAATGTTCTCGACTTCCACACATTCTTCAAGGCTCCCAGAATTTTCGCCCCCTCCCCCACCCTATGATCCACTTCCGCTTCCATGGTTCCATCCGCTGCCAGATCCACTCCCAGATATCTAAAACACTTCACTTCCTCCACAGTGCTAAAAGGAAAAATGGTTTTAAGGTATTTCAGGATTTTTGCCACACAAAGCCACATAAAATCCTTCATGTTTCTCGAACACGATGGCTGTCCCTCCACCCAGCTGTGATGGCTAGGGTGATTGAGCATAGGCGACCTCCCTCCCTATACTTCCGTTCTATGGCACTAGAGGTGAGGCTAATATTAGTTCAAAACATTATTGAAAGACTAAATGACCCTGCTGTCAAATGTTGTTTCCACTTCCTAGATTATGTTCATCCAAATTTGATTGTGAACTTATTTTTCCAGAGGATTACACGACAATACATCTTCTTCACAGTAGTGAAACACCTTTGTATAGAACATTACTATTGATGTTCATAACGCCAGATATTATAAGTAAGTGTCCACTCGAGTAAATAGACCCAAGTAAAGAAAGATACCACTTGCCAGTAACTCAAATTTTCTTTGGAAGTACAGTTCATGTTTTATTTAAGGGAGAAGAGTCTTCGTAAAGACCTATAATGATAACGGGCGTCAGGGTAAGATGTAGGTACTTTTTGACAATTATGTTCGCAGAAATTAAAGAAAAAAATTCCCTTTGAACGTTCCCCTTTAGAAGCTTTCACACAGCAAATGTACTAAACTCAAACGTAAGATCTGAAATGCAAGATATGAAATGCCATCTATATATGAACTTATTAGATGTGCCAAGGATATATGCTGGTGATATAACCAACCCTGGCATGAATTCAACGAAAATTTAAAGTTGTGTAATGTTTTAGAATTTTATACAAAAGTAGCAGAGGCAGAGGACCTACAGGGGAGCAAAAAGTTTGAAATTTCTGCACATTTTGCCTGACAGGTTCTTGCATTACCAACATCAAATGCAGATGCCGAGAGAATATTTTTAGAATTAAACTGAATGAAAACAAACATCAGAGCTAAATTTTTGCAGTTACCATAAATTAAAGTTTTCATTTACATATCTGAATGTGTGAGGAGCAGTGGTGGTTGCGAGCAGTTTCAGCCCTCACGGACAGTGTTACAATCCATGCTATAGATTATATTTGTTAAGTCTTCGTAAACTTTTTAAATTATTTTCTTGCTTTTTTTACATACTAATTTCATTACATGTAAAATAACTCTCATAGTTTATGTACTCTATATTAGTAAAATAAATGTATAAACTTCATCAATGTTTCTCTATAACTCTAATAAACCAAGAATGTTTAAAAGATAAAAAGCTTTAGTTATCCCTTATTTGCTGGAATTAGCATGGAATACGAACGAAGAAAATGGTTATATTACGTCATTTCATGACGTCATACTTTGAGGAAAGTAGCCAATCATGGCAGTTTATTCAAAACACCGTTGGACAAACTGCATCACTGGTGTTGTTGGGGTCAGTTACCGGTTGCTTCTTTGAGTTGTAGTGAGTGCAGTTGTGTTTTGACGAAATGATCAACTATTTCTCACTTATTGAGTGTGTCACAGGACATATCACCCTGAAATATGAAGTTAGTGAGCGTGACAAATATGATGAACATAATTTCTCGTTGAAATATGGAATACAGTGATTGTTTACGTTTTGAAGCTCCGTCGCCCGGTCCTGCCCGGGTACAGGGCCGAGGCTAACGTTGGAACGTTACAGATACGGTTGCTGGCCAGGACGGATGCTGTAATCTACCAGGTAAGTGCATATACTTAAATCACATCAGCAAATAATGTTAAGTGTTGTCTTAGTGTACGGGGTAACTATTCAGCCACTCTGTTGCTAGGTTAATTGTCCTTACCATGTAGAACAAAAGGTAATCACGAAATATGTATCTGGAAAGGAAATGTCGATGATTTTATTTTTTTTTTCGTGCAAAATAACCAAGGTCAGGCTTGGGTCTTGAACAGTTTGGCTAAAATTACCATTTCAAGTTTAGCATATTTTTCATTTATTTTTTCGAAATTTTCACAAGGTGTAAATCATGCTTTAAGGGTGCCTTCTCGATCAATTAGTAATTTCATCAATTCATTTTGTAACGATAGCATGCTGTATTTAGTGTAGAAAGCCAGAGCTTTCTAAAGAGGCGGTGGAAACTGTATGTCAAACGTCTTGTTGTGCAACGACCAAATTGGTGATGAGGGCGTGAGTAATGGAGGCAGTTTGCTTCGTTATCGACTGATAGATTTGTTCTCGAGACTTCAACGACAGAAATGTTCATTCAATGTGTTGTTACACAAATTAAGACCTGGGAACGTGATTTGGAGCGGTATTTCATCCTACGATGAACATGCTGATGGGGAGGGATTCGAAAATAAGGGAAGACGTGGATTAATTCCGAGATTCACACTAGAAATATGCCATCGTTAGTATGATCAGCCAGTGAATGCTCGTGGGAAGGGTGGACGAGCTACTTGGGGAGGTAACGTGAGATTTTTCATAGATTTTGTTTTCTGCGGGATTTTCACCTGTGTTTATTGGCCCCACATTTACTTTGCTAATCATTTCTCTCCACAGTCAGTTGTATTAGGATAATGATAATGCCCCAGATCATGTTCTCCAGGACTCGTCTTAGTCTAGGTACAGCAGTAACGTTTTATTGCAAAACGAAATCGAAAATCATGACTGATTTCGATGGTGTACTTTATGATTTCTCTATATACTTGTTTCTTTTGGGTAAAACTTTTTGTGCAGGTGTACCGAGCAGAGTTAAATAATTACCGTACACTAATTTAACGTATAGATGATGAGAACAGTTATTTGTAGAGTTAGACATGAAAGAAGAGAATAATTTCGTACACTAATTTAACGTATAGATGATGAGAACAGTTATTTGTAGAGTTAGACATGAAAGAAGAGAATAATTTATTATTTACTTTTTCTTTAATACATAAACCTGAACTTAAGTATCTCGATGTTTGCTGTCAGGGGCACAATTTTACCGTTGGGGAGTCGGATACTCGGGACTGGTAGATACTAGTAGGGAGTTGGACAACGTAGAGCAAAATCTGTTAGGAATGAGGGTTACGTATTGTAGAATCGTTGACACCTCTGATACCCAATCAGTTAAAAGAACAAAGATGCTCAAGTTTTGGAAGACGATGAAAAATGTAATGTTAAGCTTCCCAGAACAATAAAAAGTGTAAGATAACCTAATTTAAACTACACTTTCCTTGGATAAATGTTGTGGTGCAGGTGGCGAGGCCCGTATGCAGCTCCAAGCTGAAATAATTGATCGGCTATCGGCGCATGTTTAAAACATTGAAAGTCTCCAGTTGATTATTCATTTGTTCCATTGTTGATGTATGTATTGTAGGTGTAGAAGGGAAATTCCCGCTTCTGGTTAAGACGTCAAGACCAAGTTGTCGACATGTGTCACACCGTAAGTAACGTAGCTGCTGACCTTTGACTACGGATTCATCTGCTGCCAGAGTAGTCACAATAGTGTCATTCACCTCATGCGCGTTGACTGCTTGTTGACTGCTGCCAATGATGCAGCAGTGTTAGAGTTTATGGCTAGCTGTGTTGTAAGATGTAGTATTCGAGTGCTAGGAATAGGTGAAAGTTGGCAGTTCTGTGTAGCTGGCAGTGTTGCAGTGATGGATCAGTAAGGGATTATAACTGAAAATGAAGGCAAAGAACTGTCGAATTTTGGTGCACACTGTCCGAAGTACTGTGCACACAGTGCATGGTCCAGTGAGTGGTAACGTACACTGTACATGTGTACAGCACCGTTAACTTGCTCATAGTCTGACTCACTTTTTTCAGTTATTTCTAAACGTGTTTCGTAATTTTTCCCTAATTTATCATTTTCACTGTTATGTTTCATCACCAGCGTTGAGAGCGAGGTCATGGTCCCCTGAAATGAGAACTTTAATTTTGCCCTAATGATAGAAAATTACAAACGTGGTATTAGTTATAATGACCGTTATTTGTAAAGTGAAACTAAGGGTATTATCTGGATAATTATAGTCATGTTTCAGGAGCCGCCAGTTGAGTCGTACTGCTGGTAGGGTAATGAGAGGTTAGCATTATTCTGGCCAACTACGGCAGTCTGCTGCCCCAGAGGCTGTGGTATTAAGGGTCTACCTGAGGTGACAGACACCTGGTTATCATCTGCTGGATTATTGAACATCACGTCCTGGCTGATGCCATGTTAGGTAGATCTGTACTCTCGACACTGGGCCACGCGTCGCGCACTGGTCAACAGCTAAGTGATTTTATTTGCTCTTATCTCTGTGTTGTTTCTGATGACTGAATTTATACGCAATTCTGGTGATTTAAATATGCATTCATATGTATATACATACAGGGCTTAACGTAGCACTTAAAAGATCTGGTTTGAATTACTGATTATTTTTTCCTCAACTTGATATCGTAAACCGGTTTGTGAGATCAATTTGTTTTCAGGGAAGTGGGACAGATTCTGTGTCAGAGTGTGTTATATTTTCTATAGAGTTTCTCGTCAGATCGTTTGATTCTTTCGCAAACTTAGGATTTTTGTAAAGTATCTCAGGCATTGCCACCAGCCTTTTCTACAGTATCTCAGGCATTACTACCGTATCTCAGGCTTTATTTCTGTATCTTTGGTATTGTTACTCTATCTTTGGCATTGTTATTGCATCTTTGGCATTATTACCGTAGCTTTGGCATTGTTACTGTATCTTTGGCATTGTTACTGTATCTTTGGCATTGTTATGTATCTTTGGCATTGTTACTGTATCTTTGGCATTGTTACTGTATCTTTGGCATTGTTACTGTATCTTTGGAATTGTTATTGATCTTTGGCATTGTTACTGTATCTTTTGGCATTGTTACTGTAATTCTTTGGCATTGTTACTGTATCTTTGGCATTGTTACTGTATCTTTGGCATTGTTACTGTATCTTTGGCATTGTTACTGTATCTTTGGCATTGTTACTGTATCTTTGGCATTGTTACTGTATCTTTGGCATTGTTACTGTATCTTAGACATTGTTAATATATCTTTGGCCTTGTTACTGTATCTTTGGCATTGGTATCTTTACTGTATCCTTGGCATTGGCATCGTTACTGTATCTTTGGCATTGTTACTGTATCTTTGGCATTGTTACTGTATCTTTGGCATTGTTACTGTATATTTGGTATTGCTACTGTATCTTTGGCATTGTTGCTGTATCTTTGGCGTTGTTACTGTGTCTTTGGCATTGTTACTTTATCTTTGGCGTCGCTACTGTATCTTTGGCGTTGTTACTGTATCTTTGGCATTGTTACTGTATTTCAAACATTGTTACTGTATCTTTAGCATTGTTACTGTATCTTTGGCATTGTTACTGCATCTTTGGCATTGTTACTGTATCATAGGCATTATTAATGTATCTTTGGCATTGTTACTGTATCTCTGGCATTGTTTCTGTATCTTAGACATTGTTACTGTATCTTTGGCATAGTTACTCTAGCTTTGACATTGTTACTGCATCTTTGGCATTGTTGATGTATCTTTGGCATTGTTATTGCATCTTTGACATTGTTACTGTATCTTTGGCATTGTAACTGTATCTTTAGCATAGTTACTGTGTCTTTGGTATTGTTACTGTATCTTTGGCATTGTTACTGTACCTTTAGACATTGTTACTGTATCTTTGGCATTGTTACTGTATCTTAGACTTTGTTACAGTATCCTTGGCATTGTTACTGTATCTTTGGCATTTGGCATTGTTACTGTATCTTTGGCATTGTTACTGTATCTTTGGCATTGTTACTGTATCTTTGTGCTGCATTGTGGATTTTACTGTATCTTTGGCATTGTTGCTGCATCTTTGGCATTGTTACTGTATCTTGGCATTGTTACCGTATCTCTGCCATCGTTACTGTGTCTTCGGTGTTGTTATTGTATCTTTGGCATTGTTACCGTTTCTTTGCATTGTTACTGTACCTTTGGCATCGTTATTGTATCTTTGGTAATGTTACTGTATCTTTGGCATTGTTACTGTATCTTAGACTTTGTTACTGTATCTTTGCCATTGTTACTGTATCCTTGGCATTGTTACTGTGTATTTGGCATTGTTACTACATCTTTGGCATTGTTACTGCATATTTGGCATTGTTACTACATCTTTGGCATTGTTACTGTATCTTTGGCATTGTTCTGTATCTTTGGCATTGTCACTGCATCTTTGGCATTGTTACTGTATCTTTGGCATTGTTACTGTATCTGGCATTGTTACTACATCTTTGGCATTACTATATCTTTGGCATTACTGCATCTTTGGCATCGTTGCTGTATCTTTGGCATTGTTACTGTATCTTATACTTTGTTACACTATCTTTGGCATTGTTACTGTATCTTTGGCATAGTTATTGCATCTTTGGCATTGTTACTGTATCTTTGGCATTGCTACTGTATCTTAGACATTGTTACTTTATCTTTGGCATTGTTACTGTATCTTTGGCATTGTTACTGTATCTTTGGCATTGTTACTGTATCTTATACTTTGTTACACTATCTTTGGCATTGTTACTGTATCTTTGGCATTGTTACTGTATCTTTGGCATTGTTACTGTATCTTAGACATTGTTAATGTATCTTAGACATTGTTACTGTATCTTTGGCATTGTTACTGTATCTTTGGCATTGTTACTGTATCTGGCATTGTTATTACATCTTTGGCATTACTGTATCTTTGGCATTACTGCATCTTTGGCATCGTTGCTGTATCTTTGGCATTGTTACTGTATCTTTGGCATAGTTATTGCATCTTTGGCATTGTTACTGTATCTTTGGCATTGCTACTGTATCTTAGACATTGTTACTTTATCGTTGGCATTGTTACTGTATCTTTGGCTTTGTTGCTGTATCATTGGCATTGTTGATGTATCTTTGGCATTGTTACTGTATCTTTGACATTGTTATTGTATCAGACATTGTTACTGTATCTTAGACATTGTTACTGTATCTTAGACATTGTTACTGTATCGTTGGCATTTTTACTGTATCTTTGGCATTGTTATTGTACCTTAGACATTGTTACTGTATCTTAGACATTGTTACTGCATCGTCGGCGTTGTTATTGTATCTTAGAAATTGTACTGTATATTTGGCATTGTTGCTTCATCTTAGCATTTGTTACTGTATCTTAGACATTGTTACATGAAGTGTATTCCTTTTGCTGTATTGCATGCGGGTACTGACTTGTTAGGAAGGATGTAAAGAAGCAAAAAGGGTGAGTGGAATAAGGTTAGTGATGAAAGCTGTTGCTACTGATAACATACACGATTTAAAAGTCTGAAAGATGAGAAAGTTCAAGAATTGTGGCTCCACGAGTGTAGTATGGTCCAAACATTATGGTACATATATTCAGCCTGAAGTGGGTACACTGAGCAATGAGTGTAGTAGGCAGACAATGGCCCATGTTGTTTGCATGTTAGTGCCTTCAAAGTATTTTAAGTTCCTTTGCATTCCTAAAATTAAAGGGGAATTTGATCTAACTCCTTCACTTGCAACCGAACCAGAGCAAATCCTACCAAACCTTAAACTGGTATAATCACAATTTTCGTAATAATGATAGTAATAGATATAATGATAATGATTATTAATGATAGTAGTTACTATGTATTATAGGAAGATAATTGCAATACTCGGCTTTAAACATCTTTTCATCCTCGACTGGTGATTTCTCAGCAGGTTCCTGTGTGTTCCTGGAGGAGAACTATACTATACTTACATCAGAACCAGTGGCGGATCAACCGGAGGGCTGGCCTAATTTCCTCTGAAGCCCCGGGAGTATCATCATTAATTGATATTATCATCATTAGGTATTGGGGATACATTTCTAAACTCTGGTTCATTGGTGACGCTTTTTGGAGAAGCAGCAGTTGATCCTCAGCACTGGTGCCAGAAACCTCAGGAACCTACACAGTGTTATGAATGTGCGTATGCGACTCTCACTGGGAAGTGAAGGAGGTTCGTTGGGCTCAGACTCAACCTCTTCCTCTGGTGTAGAGAAACTGCGGGTGTTTCTGCTGGGAAGGATCCATCTACCCCTATATGCTGGAACGGATCCCTCTACCCCTATATGCTGGAACGGATCCCTCTACCCCTATATGCTGGAACGGATCCCAGTACCCCACCTGCTGGGACGGATCCCACAACCCCACCTGCTGGGACGGATCCCACAACCCCACCTGCTGGGACGGATCCCTCTACCCAATCCTATCTATATTTTTCTAATACGGTGGTTTGAGGGAGAAGAGGAGTGGGAGTTGGGTAGGAATAGTTTGGCAGGTGTATGGTGTAGGGTTGTTGGTTGATGATGCGTGTGGGTGATTTTGGGGAAGCCAGTTTTTGGTGCTCTGTATATACCCCCGGTAGACTGGAGACGTGTTTGTAGTTCTTGTGTTTTCTAAGTTTGGGAAAGGAATTGACTAAGCTAAGCTAAACCTTGTTCATTGTGTACATCGCTGGAGCTTCTCATGATAATGATTCCTTCGGTGTGTTGGTTCAGTAACTTACACAGGAGTTTAGTTATGTATGACACACTTAATGTTGTGTTTTGTCTTGTAGGCTCTTAGTCCACACCATTACAAAAGCTTTGCTTATATTGTTTAGTATGATTGTGCAATTTACCTTATCCTTTGGGAATTGCAAACATTTCTGTTGCAGTTGCAGAGATGGTGCCTCTCCTCCTCCGGAAGCCGTATTGATTTGGGTCATAAAGGTGGTGGTTTTCTGTATCCTCTTAAGTTTGATTAATTTTTCAAAAAGTTTCCCTGGGACTTCGAGTTGGAAAATTGGGCGATAATTCTCCGGGTTTGTATCTGACATTCCAGGTTTTGGTATCATTGTTACCCCGGGCTCTTTGTACCTTCGAGGATAGTACCCTGTACTTAACGTAGTGATGTAGATACTGAGAACTACTGAAAACCTTTTGCAGGTGGTTTGCTGATTTGCCTCCTATATATTTCACTTTTTACTGGGGCAGGATTCTTGGTTTTCAGGAAGGCTGGTCGTAACTCCGTCAAATTAGATCCCACATGGAGGGAGTTGGTCGGATGAGTCGTGTTGAGCCTATGGTGTTAATGTGGGTTAGTTCATTCCGTGATCTATGACAGCCACTCTCTTCATTCTTTTTCATGAACTTTGTTCAGTTCGTATTTCTTTAGACGCAATCTTGAACACTGATTTCCTCAAGTTAATGGATTATTTTGCCATATCGATCATCGGTCTTTATATTTTTGACTTTCAAGTTTATGATATTTATCTCTGAGATGCCCTTGTGAGCGTCCGCCTGTTTGCCAAATCTCTCGAGCTGCTGGTATGTATGTGCACAAGGGAGTTTGTCTTGTTATGCCAGTGCAGGCTGTGTTGCTCTGTTGCTTTATCCTATAATGTGTGTCGGAAGTGTTCACACTGTTGGTGTGGAGCAGTAGCACCAGCCACGGCAAGTTAGCACGGGCTGGAATACTCGTATAATGATGATTGGTTTGTACTGTACCCTGTGCGGGAGGAGGAGAGGGCGATGTCTCGTGTCTGACCACGGGGTCTGCCGCTGACTGCTCTTTTACCGACGGTGTCGCACCACCTATCTCGTCCCTGGATCATTTCGTCAGTTTTCTTCACTTCAGAGTCAGTACTTGGGAGATCTTTTATCATCTTAGTACATTCGTTACAGTTGGCCGTCTGGGTAGCCAGCCACTGTGTAGCAGGTGTGAAGATTGTAGCGGTTGATATAGTGATGATCACGGGAATATGATCCCTGCTTGTTAGGTCTCGTTGTTTAATATGGATGTTGTAACAACCTCTTCATTTCTAAATACTATATCCGGTGTAGTAAGGGAGAAATAACCTAAAGAAAATAGTTCGGAAGTTTGGTTGGTTCCTGGTGTTAAGCGCTGATTTTCTTTATGTAGATCTGCCTGTGGTAGTGGTGATGGATGTGTGTTCGAGGCTTGTGTGTCTCTTGTTAAGATTACCGATATATTTAGGCTGGTTCCTGTATCCTGGCTCTCTCTCTCTCTCTCTCTCTCTCTCTCTCTCTCTCTCTCTCTCTCTCTCTCTCTCTCTCTCTCTCTCTCTCTCATCTGTCTTTTAATACAGAAATATCTAAAAGATCAGATTCATGGCCGAGGTCATCCCTGGATGAACCTAGAACTGGTGATTATGCCAAAGTGGAGGAACTGCTGTTGAGAGAGAAACATCCTCACCACCTTACAAGCAGGACTTGAGGTGAGCGTGGGCTTTACACACTGCGTCCTGAGCAAAATCCCGTTACATACACTCGCAGGTCATGACACACACACACACACACACACACACACACACACACACACACACACACAGTCTCTCCACCTCTTACCCTTATACCAACTTGCAAGATGTTTAGAGATCTAGATATCTTTTATATCTCCGTAAAGTGGTATTAACGCATCACCGAGTGTCTCGGTGGCTGCCGTTATGTGCATCACTCGCTGCTTAACAGATAAGGAAATAGATAGTACTGGTGGTGTTAGCCGTGTGAGGGCGAGACTAGCGCTTGCTTGACACAGTCATCTTAGCTTCAGTTGCTGCCTCGCTCCAGCACCACCGACATCTGCTAAGCTCACCCAAGGACGACCTTGACGCTGTACCTGACGCTGTACCTGTGTTGTGCTTCACTGTAAACGTTCATAGTGGAATTATAGCGACGAGTTGAGTGAGACTGGTGTCGGGCAGTCATGAATCACGCCAGCTCAGATCATGTGACCTTACCTTGATAACGTAGCGCAAGCTGGTGGACACTGAGTCAGTTATTGTACCTAGTGTGACGCTGCTTGCATAATTGAGCAAGACACGCGAGCGCACGAGAGTGTGGGACTGGCTGAGGGCGAAGCCTGGATACTGACGTCTGGCAAAAATGTTTTTCAAATTGTTCGATACGAATATTTTGTTGAGTACATTCAGGTGTGAGAACCTGTTGCTCGTGATCAGTCATGTCTTGTGTCAGGTGTGAGAACCTGTTGCTCGTGATCAGTCATGTCTTGTGTCAGGTGTGATAACCTGTTGCTCATGATCAGTCATGTCTTGTGTCAGGTGTGAGAACCTGCTGCTCGTGATCAGTCATGTCTTGTGTCAGGTGTGAGAACCTGCTGCTCGTGATCAGTCATGTCTTGTGTCAGGTGTGAAAACCTGCTGCTCGTGATCAGTCATGTCTTGTGTCAGGTGTGATAATTTGTTGCTCGTGATCAGTCATGTCTTGTGTCAGGTGTGATAATCTGTTGCTCGTGATCAGTCATGTCTCGTGTCAGGTGTGAGAACCTGCTGCTCGTGATCAGTCATGTCTTGTGTCAGGTGTGAGAACCTGTTGCTCGTGATCAGTCATGTCTTGTGTCAGGTGTGAGAACCTGTTGCACGTGATCAGTCATGTCTTGTGTCAGGTGTGAGAACCTGCTGCTCGTGATCAGTCAGCGTGTGGTGTAAAGTGCGTATCAGTCGTCTTGTGTCAGGTGTGATAATCTGTTGCTCGTGATCAGTCATGTCTGTGTCAGGTGTGATAATCTGTTGCTCGTGATCAGTATTCTGTGTCAGGTGTGAGAACCTGTGCTCGTGATCAGTCATGTCTTGTGTCAGGTGTGAGAACCTGTGCTCGTGATCAGTCATGTCTTGTGTCAGGTGTGAGAACCTGCTGCTCGTGATCAGTTATGTCTTGTGTCAGGTGTGAGAACCTGCTGCTCGTGATCAGTCATGTCTCGTGTCAGATGTGAGAACCTGTTGCTCGTGATCAGTCATGGCTTGTGTCAGGTGTGAGAACCTGTTGCTCGTGATCAGTCATGGCTTGTGTCAGGTGTGAGAACCTGCTGCTCGTGATCAGTCATGTCTCGTGTGTCAGGTGTGAGAACCTGCTGCTCGTGATCAGTCATGTCTCGTGTGTCAGATGTGAGAACCTGCTGCTCGTGATCAGTCATGTCTCGTGTGTCAGGTGTGAGAACCTGCTGCTCTTGATCAGTCATGTCTCGTGTGTCAGGTGTGAGAACCTACTGCTCGTGATCAGTCATGTCTCGTGTGTCAGGTGTGAGCACCTACTGCACGTGATCAGTCTTGTCTCGTGTGTCAGGTGTGAGAACCTGCTGCTCGTGATCAGTCATGTCTCGTGTGTCAGGTGTGAGAACCTGCTGCTCGTGATCAGTCATGTCTCGTGTGTCAGGTGTGAGAACCTGCTGCTCGTGATCAGTCATGTTTCGTGTCAGGTGTGAGAACCTGTTGCTCGTGATCAGTCGTCTCGTGTCAGGTGTGAGAACCTGCTGCACGTGATCAGTCATGTCTCGTGTGTCAGGTGTGAGAACCTGCTGCTCGTGATCAGTCATGTTTCGTGTCAGGTGTGAGAACCTGTTGCTCGTGATCAGTCGTCTCGTGTCAGGTGTGAGAATCTGCTGCACGTGATCAGTCATGTCTCGTGTGTCAGGTGTGAGAACCTGCTGCTCGTGATCAGTCATGTCTCGTGTGTCAGGTGTGAGAACCTGCTGCTCGTGATCAGTCATGTCTTGTGTCAGGTGTGAGAACCTGCTGCTCGTGATCAGTAATGTCTCGTGTGTCAGGTGTGAGAACCTGTTGCTCGTGATCAGTCATGTCTCGTGTGTCAGTTGTGAGAACCTGCTGCTCGTGATCAGTCATGTCTTGTGTCAGGTGTGAGAACCTGCTGCTCGTGATCAGTAATGTCTCGTGTGTCAGGTGTGAGAACCTGCTGCTCGTGATCAGTCATGGCTTGTGTCAGGTGTGAGAAACTGCTGCTCGTGATCAGTAATGTCTCGTGTGTCAGGTGTGAGAACTTGTTGCTCGTGATCAGTCATGTCTCGTGTCAGGTGTGAGAACCTGCTGTTCGTGATCAGTCATGTCTCGTGTGTCAGGTGTGAGAACCTGCTGCTCGTGATCAGTCATGTTTCGTGTCAGGTGTGAGAACCTACTGCTCGTGATCAGTCATGTCTCGTGTGTCAGGTGTGAGAACCTGCTGCTCGTGATCAGTCATGTCTCGTGTCAGGTGTGAGAACCTGCTGTTCGTGATCAGTCATGTCTCGTGTGTCAGGTGTGAGAACCTGCTGCTCGTGATCAGTCATGTTTCGTGTCAGGTGTGAGAACCTACTGCTCGTGATCAGTCATGTCTCGTGTGTCAGGTGTGAGAACCTGCTGCTTGTGATCAGTCATGTCTCGTGTCAGGTGTGAGAACCTGCTGCTCGTGATCAGTCATGTCTCGTGTGTCAGGTGTGAGAACCTGTTGCTCGTGATCAGTCATGTTTCGTGTCAGGTGTAAGTGCTTCGTGCTGTGGTTCATTGTTATAATTTTCTGCTGGAATCAGGCCGTTGTAAGAAGGAATATACAATTGTGGACGAAGGAGAGATTAAAGGAAACGAACACCAGTAAGATACCTAGTCATTAGACCAACATTACTTGTGAGGACATAACCTGGTCGTTGAGTGATAAGACATAGTGACCACAGATAGGAACATCTTAACATGCAGGATACACATTCTTCGGGAGTACGTGTCTGGGAGTAGATAAGAGACACCTGGTAATACTAGATACAAAAAAAGGTGTTTGGTTAAGGAACCACAACACAGATGTGATTGCACTTCGATTTTCAGGAAATAGGTCGACTCGTCGTAAACAAAGAGTAACAAGCGATGGTCAAACTTGAGAATGATTGGACGTAGCAAGTGGTGTACCACAGGGATCAGTCTTGGGGCCGGTTCTCGGTCTCACATTATTAAGTAAACTAATAGTAGGCTGCATTGTACGTTGTCAAAATTCGCAGACGATACTAAGTTGGAAAATCTACAGTAGAAACTGAACTGACATAAAATGATGGGCTGGGCCCACATCGGGCAAATAAATTTTGATAAATACGTGCAAGGTTTTGCATTTCGGGAGTGGAAATTATAAGACAAGCTACAGAATGAATTCTGTTGTTCTAAAAAAGGGTAATGAGAAATAAGAGTCGGGCATGATAATATCTGGTGACCAAAAGCCAAGTGAGCAGTGCTCAGAGGAGGTAAAAAGAATCAACAAAATTTTTGGATTCACAAGTTAGACTATTGATTTTAAGTCCAGTGAAATTATGCTCACTCTTTAAGTCATTAGTACGTATGCATCTTAGATATTGTGTTCAGTTTGATCTCTTACTTGAAAAGAGACATATACAGAATTGAGAATGTAGTGTCGAGCTACAAAGACGAATTCCGGAGTGAGAAATAAATCATATGAGACCCGACCAAACTACTTCAACTTATTTAATTTAGAAAACAGATTATGAGGTGGTCTAATACAAGCATTGAAAATTGTCAATCTGCATCTAACAAGCTACTTATGGATAGATCCGTCTGATTTCACTCAATGGATACAAGCTCGTGGACAAATGTCTCACCTTAAATGAAGCAAGGAATTTTTTTCCAATACGATTGTTAACATACAGAATTATTTGCCACACAGTAATCGAAAGCAGAACCACAGATTTATCTAAGAATAGATTCGATGAAACTTTCACTTCAAATCCACGACTGACATTATTTTCGCCTTCTCAGTTATGTTGTAAGTGTACAAGCTCCTGTCTTCGATACAACTGTGTGACATCTTATTCTCACCCCACTGATCCATGTGATACTGTTCTCTTCCAGTATCACAAACAGACTCGTTTCGACCCAGTGGTCTGTTGCTGTTTGAAACCTTTGATATTCCTCTGTATACAACTGTGGGAAGGAAGACCTTGCCTCTATATGGGAACTATATTTACACAGTTTGCCTCTTTCGTCCCCCCCCCCCCCACACACACACACACACACACCCACCACACCCATGGTTCTGCAGACTAAGATAAAGACTGGTTGATTGTTTGGCCTTTAGGTCTCTCAATTGCCAGGGTCTTTGAGGCCGTGATCGTTGAGTTACATCCACACATCCACCAATCGAAAAAATCCTTTACCCTTTTTTTCAGGTGTTGAGGTTCATTCTAAGACCACGTACCTTCTCAGCATGCATATGGCCCGTGACAGAGAGGGCTTGGGTAGCCCCCTTATATGACCTAATGGGAGGTCCACCAGGGATATATGGTTTCAAAGCCACTGTGGTCTGGGACAGTGAGGCAGGCAAGTGCTGAGCACTTTATGGCCAACGCCACACAGACGGAAGTTCGACACGCTCGGAGGCCAAGTGTGAGAATATACTGCAAACGTTTGGTCATGCCTTATCAGGCGTGTGAATTTTGTGCTCGTGGTCTGTCATTGCTATGTCGGGTTTGAGAAATTAGTGGTCATTTTAAGTCAAGTATCGGGTGTAGACACGTTTCTCCTGATGTCGTGAATTGTCAGTAATGAGATCTTAATCCACGTAATCAGAGTCAATTCTTCATTTATGTACGAGAAGTTTCTTGTTCCTTGAGTTCATGTCATGTGTCAGGAGTGTGTGGTTGTTACTGAGTTTAGGTATGCAGTGTGCCATGTGGAAGTTTAACTTAGTAAGTTGTTGCATGTTGTGCCAAGTATTGAAAACTTATGAAGACTTGTTTCAAGTGTTTCGTCCAGTCATTCTCAAGTGAGGGCAGTTGTTCCTGAAATTCAGTCATGTTTGTGTTGGAAGATATGAATTCAGGTTCAGCCATATCTAGTGCAACATTTACTTTTCTTGAATATACTCATGTCTTATGCCAGATGTGAGGTTTCCTTCCTTGAGTTCGGTCTTTTTGCCATAGGTCAAGACGTCCTCTGGTTCAGCCAACATGTTATCAGATGTGAGGATTTGTTCACGAGTTCTATCAGTTATAAGCAATTCTCTGTACGGAGGATCATGTGTTCAGTAGTTTGACCTGCACCTGAGGCTAAGGTCTTCAGTAAGTTGCTGTCCCTCAAGATGTAGAAGTAGTAGTGTCCACCTGCCACTCGCTCCTACACCACCATGACCCCAGAGTTCCGTCCTTCTGCGGCCATCACCCCCAGGATGATGATGGTGGCAAGCTTTATTTAGTTCTGCACGTCAGGTGGGAGTGGTGAGGGGCGATGCCAGGCAGCACGTCAGGTGGGAGAGGTGAGGGGCGGTGCCAGGCAGCACGTCAGGTGGGAGAGGTGAGGAGCAGTGCCAGGCAGCACGTCAGGTGGGAGAGGTGAGGAGCAGTGCCAGGCTGCACGTCAGGTGGGAGAGGTGAGGAGCAGTGCTAGGCTGCACGTCAGGTGGGAGAGGTGAGGGGCGATGCCAGGCAGCACGTCAGGTGGGAGAGGTGAGGGGCGGTGCCAGGCAGCACGTCAGGTGGGAGAGGTGAGGGGCGGTGCCAGGCAGCACGTCAGGTGGGAGAGGTGAGGAGCAGTGCTAGGCTGCACGTCAGGTGGGAGAGGTGAGGAGCAGTGCCAGGCTGCACGTCAGGTGGGAGAGGTGAGGGGCGGTGCCAGGCAGTATATCAAACGGTGAAGCGCAGCACCTCACATGGGATATTAACCCAGAAGCTGAGGGCACTTCATCCACCAGGTTTATATTAAGCTGGTAGTTCTGCTATATTCTGTTCCTGCACCGCTGGTTTGGCATCACTGACGACTGCCTGTATTATATTATATTCATCCACCAGAGAGCACGGCTCTCGTAACACAGCACATTCTTTTATATTAGTAAATGTTACGTTGGTTTTCTGTAGTGGGTTAAACGTGAACTGGTCGCACAGTTGAATGTCGCAGTGACATTATCTACGAGTGAGTCTTGATAATGTATGAGTCCAGTAATAGATAATGGTGCTCTAAACGTGATCATTACTGGCGTTGTGCTTGGCTTCAGGGAAAAGGTCGTGATCAAAGTTGTGAGATTACTTATGTAGGGTCGGAGGTGGGGATTGTAGCAGGATTTGAAGGGGACGTTTGTAAAGGGCTCGGGAGATGGCTGATTGGAATATGGAGAGCTGGGATCATGGGTCCATACGGAAGGTGAAGGGCCCGTAAAGAGGGTGAGGGAGGTGGACCCTATGAATTCAAGAACTTTGGACTACTTACTTAGGTTTAGGTCACCTGAGATTATTGCACCGAGTTCTTTCTTCGTTTACCATCTGTAGCTCTACATAATGCATTACAATAGCTCTACATAATGCATATTGTAATTTACTCTTTTTATTGTGGATATGTATAGCTTTGCTCTTATCGATATTAACATTCATCTTCCACCTGTAAGCCCAGTACGTCAATTTGTTTATGTTAGTTTGAAGCTGCAGAAGTTCAGTTTCTGTTGTAAAGTTGATGACCAGAGTAGTATTGTTTGCGAATTTCGATATCTTACAAGGCGGCCTATTATCACTATCATTATATGAGAGAGAACCGGTACCAGGACTGATCCCTGAGGCACACCACTTCGTACGTCTAATCATTCTGAGGCTTGACCATTAATCACCATCCTTTATTTACGGTCAGTCAACCAGTTTCCTAACCATCAAAGTATCACCCTATCAATACCATGTGAAGTCATTTTTGTTAACCTTTGATATGGAACTTTATCTAATGCGTTTTGAAAATCTAAATAGATGATGTTAAGTGATTTACTTTCACTTACATTAAAGGGATCGTGTAGAATTCGTTGAGAACCATGCTGAGAATGGTTTACAAGTTAGTCCCGAGTAATGGTTTCCATAATTTTACCAACTACAGACATTGCATGATGATTCCTGTACCCAGATTTAGTACGTTTTTTGAATCTTTGTGTAACTTTTGCAAACTTTCATTCCTCTAGAACGTAGTAAAATTTTTATCGTTAACTCAGGGTATTAACCACCTCGTTTTTCATCTCTCTCATTGTGCCCAGATGAGACTTTCCTTGACCTACTTTTGTTTTTATTCCATTAAGTGTTAATAGTGTTCCTTCACCTCTTATACCAGTGCGATGAAAAACTTTTTCCTCTCACAAATGGAATTGGATGTGGGATATGAGGCATGTCTTCAGTTGTAAATACATATAGTAGAAATTATTTGTCATGGCTTCGTTGTCCTCAGCCAAGTCATATTTCCCGTCATTAGTTGAATACTTGACACAGTAATGACTCGCTTACTTTTTACTCAACGATTAAAAGCCTTCGAGTCTCTTTTGACATTTTCAGCAATGCTACTGACGGTTGCTTTGACGAACAAGTCTCTCTCTCTCTCTCTCTCTCTCTCTCTCTCTCTCTCTCTCTCTCTCTCTCTCTCTCTCTCTCTCTCTCTCTTTCTCTCTCTCTCTCTCTCTCTCTCTAAACACACACAAACACACACACACACACACACACACACACAAATTGATATGATTTATTTTCACATTAGTTAATCCCTTATTCTCTTACATTGGTTAATCTCTTATTCTCTTACATTTGTTAATCTCTTAATTTAATATCTATCATTGGTTAATCCCTTATTCTCTCACACTGGTTAATCTCTCGTCCTCTCATGCTGGTTAATCTCTTTGATTTCTTGTGTGTCACTTTCTTACATCACAGGCACTTCTTATTACTCCTTGGTGCGCTTATGATTACTCATGTGTTTCATACAGTCACTTTTTATGTGATCGTTACCTTACGCATGTTGATTACTCTTTACGTATTGATTACACCTGATAACCTGTAAGGGGCGTACCTATTACATCAGATGTGCTAATCTCTCCTACGTGTCCTAATTACCTCTGAGCCATATTATTTACCCTAAGACATGTTATTTACGCTCAAGCTTGCTAATTACCACTTAGCCGAAAAAAATTTCTCATGGAAGTTCTATTTATCCCGGAGGATGTTGATTACCTCAAGAGACCTAATGGTTGTCCCTGAGGGCGTTAAGTGCCCCAAAGACCTACTGATTGACCCTGGTATTACCAAGTACTCCTTGCCGTGAGGCCCGGCCACACGAGGTAAACACTGAGCTCCTTGCCGTGAGGCCTGGCCACACCAGGTAAACACTGAGCTCCTTGCCGTGAGGCCCGGTCACACCAGGTAAACACTGAGCTCCTTGCCGTGAGGCCCGGCCACACCAGTGATACAATCATTGTGGTATCGGTGTTACCTCGACCCAAGTGGCAAATGATAAAACTTCATAAATGGTCATGACTTTTAGTAAAGACTAATGATAAATGATAATGCCCATTACTTGATATAACTGCCAGAGGTGGCATCGGCATGGACGGGGTTGGTGGAGAGGTGAGGGTTGAGGGAAGGAAAACGTGGTGTGAGGGTAGAGGAAAGTGAAGCATGATGTGTGGGGCCTGACTCTCATGATCCTAGCTTGAATCACCGGAATGAAGACGTTTGTAAATAATAAAGAAATGTCTGAGATCACATTACTGATGACGTTATGTAGTGACCTTCGTGCTGGAGGTCATTATATAACAACACTTCGCTGGTTTCATCCTCTTCACTACACTGCACACCACCTCAGTGTTCTACACTGTGGCTTTATTGTTCGAATGCAACAGATGGAATGTTTTATTATAACAAATTCCTATCCATAGGCTGGTCCTATTAAAGACTCGGTGTAACATGTGATTATCATATATAGAAGAGTATACATATTTTTTCCTCAGTATACCATCCATATAACACCATAGAATAATAATTTCCTGAAGTTCTGTTCAAAATTCTAATGTGTTTCTCGTGAATGTTATGTTCATGACGCAAACTTCATTGGTTTCATGTGATATTAAATATATGATGGGGATTCAAGAAAGAAGCATTACATTAAATGAGTGTAGTGGGAGTGTGGCGTGTGGTGGGAGTGTGGCGTGAGTGTGATGGGAGTGTAGCGTGAGTGTGGTGGGAGTGTGGCGTGAGTGTGGTGGGAGTGAGGCGTGAGTGTGGTGTGAGTGTGGTGGGAGCGTGACGTGAGTGTGGTGGGAGCGTGACGTGAGTGTGGTGGGAGTGAGGCGTGAGTGTGGTGGGAGCGTGACGTGAGTGTGGTGAGAGCGTGGCGTGAGTGAGGCGTGAGTGTGGTGGGAGTGAGGTTGTGTGGTGGTGGTGATGGTCAGTGCGGGATGGGTCACATATTAACTGGGAGTCATCTTAACTGATTCATACAGATATCGAGCTTGACATTTGTCCATAAGATTACATGGTACTCTGTATATTACATCATCTTGGAGATGAACTTTGATGTAACTTACCCTGTTTACCCAACAAGATCACACTAAACCCACCGACAACATTAATAATGAATTGGAAAATGACACAATGTTAGTTATCTGGCCAGCCAACAATTTCTTATTCATACCCAGCTTAACAGTTTATAAAATTTGTCTCGCGTAATACTGATTTACCGTATTTCATATTAAACCCTGGATATCATTATCATCCTCAGATATTTCATATTAAACCCTGCATATCATTATGATCCTCAGATATTTCATATTAAACCCTTTATGATCCTCAGAGAAGCTCGTATATATCCCGTTTCTTACCACACAGCGGCAAACATCCTCATGTTCTACGTAGGTATTGCCGGAAGCTAACAAGGACCACAGGTTACATTTCTACACGACACAGCGGACATGATGCAATAACTTGTTATTATTGTATCTAAACCACCAGCACCACGGTACAGTATCTACATTACCATAACAACTGGTTACTGACCACAACATATGGGTGCACCTGTGTGGTGCTGAGCCCACCCCTTCCTTCTCCTGACATCACAACATGTCACTGTGCACACCGCCACACTCGAGCTAACACCATAATTTTGTCCCAGGCTGTAAGCTGTGAAACAATACATGGATCAATTGATGTGCTGTAAAATGATGTTCATTTTTCATATATTTTATAATCAAAAGTGTATGACAGCTTCTTCGGTAAGTATGTTAAGAACAAAACGGTAAAGTAACTTCAAATACGTACTTTATCTGCTACATAGGTCATACGACACGCCCAGTAGGTGTAAAGGTCACCTTCGCGTTGGTGACATCTGCCTCTGTGTATGGAGGGAGGACATAGCCTATGGGATTGTATGTACCTGTGTGGTAATTAAGGATGGGGTCGGCGGGGAATTGCATTATAACGGAATAATTCAGACCTCTATCACAAGCTACCAGTAACGTCATAGTTTGCCGTTAACATCACCCTCAGCATTTTTGCTTCGTCCGGCCTATCTCTAGATGCTGCGTTGGATGTGGGTGTCACAACCAGCGTACTCCTCTTCACTCCTCCCTTATTACCTTGTTGCCCCCTTTCACGCCTGGCTCCAGTCGCCTCCCGCTCCTCCACTCTCAAGTCAGTGTGTTAACACTTCACGGAAAGAAGGGACTGACGACGCTGACTGTCCCGGTTGGAATTGGAGGCGGCTGTACATAGATCGTTCTAGTAACTTTAAGGAATTTCATTTTATGACTTATGTTCGCTGTGTTTTTGGTCCGAAAACATGATGATTGTATTATCCTCATATTTGCCTTTCACTTTATATATATATATATATATATATATATATATATATATATATATATATATATATATATATATATATATATATGTATGTATTATTATTATCATTATTATTATACTTATTCGCTGTCTCTCGCGTTTGCGAGGTAGCGCAAGGAAACAGACGAAAGAATGGCCCAACCCACCCACATACACGTGTATATACATAAACGCCCACACACGCACACATACATACCTATACATTTCAACATATACATATATAAACATACACAGACATATACATATTTACACATCTACACACTCATACTTCCTGCCCCCATCCATTCCTGTCGCCACCCAGTCACACATGAAACGGCATCCCCCCCCTCCCCTCGCCCGCGCGCAAGGTAGCGTCAGGAAAAGACAGCAAAGGCCACATTCGTCCACACTCAGTCTCTAGCTGTCATGTGTATTGCACCGAAACCACAGCCCCCTTTCCACATCCAGGTCCCACAAAGCTTTCCATGGTTTACCCCAAACGCTCCACATGCCCTGCTTCAATCCATTGACAGCACGTCGAACCCGGTATAGCACATCGTTCCAATTCACTCTATTCCTTGCACGCCTTTCACCCATCTCTATGTTCAAGCCCCTATCGCTCAAAATCTTTTTCACTCCATCCTAGCACCTCCAATTTGGTCTCCCACTTCTCCTCGTTCCCTCCACCTCTGACACATATATCCTCTTTGTCAATCTTTCCTCACTCGTTCTCTCCATATGGCCAAACCGTTTCAAAACACCCTCTTCTGCTATCTCAACCACACACTCTTGCCCTTAGATTACTTACTCGATCAAACCACCTCACACCACATTTGTCCTCAAATATCTCATCTCCAACACATCAGCGCTCCTTCACGCAGCCCTATCTATTGCCCATGTCTCGCAACCATATAACATTATTGGAACTATTATTCCTTCAGACATTTCCATTTTTGCTCTCCGAGATAACGTTCTCGCCTTCCATACATTCTTCAACGCTACCAGTACCTTCGCCCCCTCCCCCACCCTGTGACTCACTTCCACCTCTATCGTTCCATCCGCTGCTAAATCCACTCCCAGATATCTAAAACACTTCAATTCCTCCAGTTTTTCTCCATTCAAACTCCTCTCCCAATTAACTTGTCCCTCAACCCTACAGAACCTAATGACCTTGCTCTTATTCACATTTACCATAGCTTTCTTCTTTCACCCTACCAAACTCAGTCACCAGCTTCTCTAGTTTCTCACCCGAATCAGCCACCAGCGCTGTATCATCAGCGAACAACAACTGACTCACTTCCCAAGTCCTCTCATTCACAACAGACTGCATACTTGCCCCTCTATCCAAAACTCTTGCATTCACTTCCCTAACCACCCCATCCATAAACAAATTTAACAACCATGGAGACATCACGCATCCCTTCCGCAAACCGACACTCACTAGGAACCAGTCACTTTCTTCCTGCTCGTACACATGCCTTATATCCTTGATTAAATCTTTTCACTGCTTCAAGCAACTTACCTCCCACACTATATACTCTTAATACCTTCCACAGAGCATCTCTATCAACTCTCATCATATGCTTCTCCAGATCCATAAGTGCTACATACTAATTCATCTTTTTTTCTAAGTATTTCTCACATGCCTTCTTCAAAGCGAACACCTGGTCCACACATCCTCTACCACTTCTGAAATCACCCTGCTCTTCCCCAATCTGATGCTCAGTACATGCCTTTACCCTCTCAGTCACTACCCTCCCATATGATTTCCCAGGAATACTCAGCAAACTTATGCCACTGTAATTAGTACATGCCTTAACCCTCTCTATCAATACCTTTCCATATAATTTCCCAGGAATACTCAACAAACTTATACCTCTGTAATTTGAGCACTCACCATTATCCCATTTGCCTTTGTACAATGGCACTATGCATGCATTCCGCCATTCCTCAGGCACTTTATCGTGAACCATACATACGTTGAATATCCTTACCAACCAGTCAACAACACAGTCACCACCTTTGTTAATATATTTTACTGCAGTACCATCCAAATCCGCCGCCTTGCTAGCTTTCATCTTCTGCAAAGCTTTCATTACCTCTTCTCTTTTTACCAAATCATTCTCCCTTACCCTCTCACTTCGCACACCATCTCGACCAAAACACCTTATATCTGCCACTCTATCATCAAACACATTCAACAAACCTTCAAAATACTCACTCCATCTCCTCACTTCACCATTACTTGTTATTACCCCCCCATTTGCCCCCTTCACTGGTGTTCCTATTTGTTCTCTTGTCTTACGCACTGTATTTACATCCTTCCTAAACATCTTTGTATACTCCCTGTAATTTAATGATACTCTCTCACCCCAACTCTCATTTGCCCTATTTTTCACCTCTTGCACTTTTCTCTTGAGCTCCTGCCTCTTTCTTTTATACGTGTATACGTGTCCCACTCATTTGCACTATTTTCCTGCAAAAACCGTCAAAACGCCTCTCTTCTCTTTCACTAACAATCTTACTTCTTCATCCAACCACTCACTTCCCTTTCTAATCTGCCCATCTCCCACGCTTCTCATGCCACAGGCATCTTTTGTGCTAGCCATTCCTCCCCCACTCCTCTTATGTCATTTGCTCTCACCTTTTGCCATTCTGCACTCAATCTCTCCTGGTACTCCCTCACACAAGTCTCCTTTCCAAGCTCACTTACTCTCTCGACTCTCTTCACCCCAATATTCTCTCTTCTTTACCAACACCCTTTACAAATCTTCACCTTCGCGTCCGTAAGATAATGATCAGACATCCCTCCAGTTGCCCCTCTCAGCACATTAACATCCAAAAGTCTCTCTTTCACGCGCCTATCAATTAAGACGTAATCCAGTAACGCTCTCTGGCCATCTCTCCTACTTACATACGTATGCTTATGTATGTCTCTCTTTTTAAACGAGGTATCCCCAATCACCAGTCTTTTTTCTGCACACAAATCCACAAGCTCTTCACCATTTCCATTTACAACACTGAACAACCCATGTACACCAGTTATACCCTCAACTGCCACATTACTCACCTTTGCATTCAAATCACCCAGTTGAGGGAATAATTGGTGTACATGGGGTGTTCAGTGTTGTAAATGGAAATGGTGGAGACCTTGTAGATTTATGTGCTGAAAAAGGACTGGTGATTGGGAATACCTGGTTTAAAAAGAGATATGCATAAGTATACTTATGTAAGTAGGAGAGATGGCGAGAGAGCGCTATTGGATTACGTGTTAATTGATAGCCCCGCGTAAGAGAGACTTTTGGATGTTAATGTGCTGAAAGGTGGAACTGGAGGGATGTCTGATCATTATCTTGTGTAGGCGAAGATGAAGATTTGTAGAGGTTTTCAGAAAAGAAGAGAGAAGGTTGGGGTGAAGAGAGTAGTGAGAGTGAGCGAGTTTGGGAAGGACACTTGTTTGAGGAAGTACCAGGAGAGACTGAGTACAGAATGGAAAAACATGAGAACAAAGGACGTAAGGGGAGTGGGGGAGGAATGAATGTATTTAGGGAAGCAGTGATGGCTTGCGCAAAAGATGCCTGTGGCATGAGAAGCGTGGGAGGTTGGCAGAATAGAAAGGGTAGTGAGTGATGGAATGAAGAAGTAAGATTATTAGTGAAAGAGAAGAGAGAGAGGCATTTGGACGATTTTTACAGGGAAATAATGCAGATGACTGGGAGATGTATAAAAGAAAGAGGCAGGAGGTCAAGAGAAAGGTGCAAGAGGTGAAAAATAGGGCAAATGAGAGTTGGGGTGAGAGAGTATCATAAAATTTTAGGGAGAATAAAAAGATGTTTTGGAAGGAGGTAAATAAAGTGCGTAAGACAAGGGAACAAATGGGAACATCAGTAAAGGGGGCTAATGGGAGATAATAAGTAGTGTTGATTTGAGGTGACAGAGTGAGTATTTTGAGGGTTTGCTGAATGTGTTTGATGATAGAGTGGCAGATATAGGGTGTTTTGGTCGAGGTGGTGTGCAGTGAGAGGGTTAGGGAGAATGATTTGGTAAACAGAGAAGAGGTAGTGCAAGCTTTGCGGAAGATGAAAGCCGGCAAGGCAGCGGGTTTGGATGATACTGCAGTGGAATTTATTAAAAAAGGGGGTGACTGTATTGTTGACTGGTTGGTAAGGTTATTTCATGTATGTATGGCTCATGGTGAGGTGCCTGAGGATTGACGGAATGCTTGCGTAGTGCCATTGTACAAGGGCAAAGGGGATAAAAGTGATTGCTCAAATTACAGAGGTATAAGTTTGTTGAGTATTCCTGGTAAATTATATGGGAGGGTATTGATTGAGAGGGTGAAGGCATGTACAGAGCATCAGATTGGGGAAGAGCAGTGTGGTTTCAGAAGTGGTAGAGGGTGTGTGGATCAGGTGTTTGCTTTGAAGAATGTATGTGAGAAATACTTAGAAAAGCAAATGGATTTGTATGTAGCATTTATGGATCTGGAGAAGGCATATGATATAGTTGATAGAGATACTCTGTGGAAGGTATTAAGAATTTATGGTGTGGGAGTGTGGGAGGCAAGTTGTTAGAAGCAGTGAAAAGTTTTTATCGAGGATGTAAGGTATGTGTACGTGTAGGAAGAGAGGAAAGTGATTGGTTCTTAGTGAATGTTGGTTTGCAGCAGGAGTGCGTGATGTCTCCATGGTTGTTTAATTTGTTTATGGAGGGGTTGTTAGGGAGGTGAATGCAAGAGTTTTGGAAAGAGGGGCAAGTATGCAGTTTGTTGTGGATGAGAGAGCTTTAGAAGTGTCAGTTCTTGTTCGCTGATGATACAGCGCTGGTGGCTGATTCGTGTGAGAAACTGCAGAAGCTGGTGACTGAGTTTGGTAAAGTGTGTGAAAGAAGAAAGCTGAGAGTGAATGTGAATAAGAGCAAGGTTATTATGTACAGTAGGGTTGAGGGACAAGTCAGTTGGGAGGCAAGTTTGAATGGAGAAAAACTGGAGGAAGTGAAGGTTTTATATATCTAGGGGTGGATTTGACCATGCGGATAGACCATGGAAGCGGAAGTGAATCATAGGGTGGGGGAGGGGGCGAAAGTTCTGGGAGCGTTAAAATATGTGTGTGGAAGTCGAGAACGTTATCTTGGAAAGGAAAAATGGGTATGTTTGAAGGAATAGTGGTTCCAACAATGTTATATGGTTGAGAGGCGTGGGCTATAGATAGAGCTGTGCGGAGGAGTGTCGGAAATGAGATGTTTGAGGACAATATGAGGTGTGAGGTGGTTTGATCGAGTAAGTAATGAAAGGGTAAGAGAGATGTGTGGTGGTAAAAAGAGTGTGGTTGAGAGAGCAGAAGAGGGTGTTTTGAAATGGTTTGGTCACATGGAGAGAATGAGTGAGGAAAGATTGACAAGGAGGATATATGTGTCAGAGGTGGAGGGAACGAGAAGTGGGAGACCAAATTGGCGGTGGAAAGATGGATTGAAAAAGATTTTGAGTGATCGGGGCTTGAACATGCAGGAGGGTGAAAGGAGTGCAAGGAATAGAGTGAATTGGAACGATGTGATATACTGAGTCGACTTGCCGTCATTGGATTGAACCACGGCGTGTGAAGAGTCTAGGGTAAACCATGGAAAGATTTTGTTGGGCCTGGATGTGGAAAGGGAGCTGTGGTTTCGGTGCATTATACATGACAGCTAAAGACTGAGTGTGAAGGAATGTGGCCTTTGTATCTTTTCCTAGCGCTACCTCGTGCACTTGCGGGTGGAGGGGCTGTCATTTCATGTGTGGCGGGGTGGCGACGAGAATGAATAAGGGCAGACAGTACAAATTATGTACATGTGTATATGTATATGTCTGTGTGTGTATATATATGTATACGTTAAGATGTGTAGGTATGTATATGTGCGTGTGTGAACGTGTATGTATATACATGTATATGTGGGTGGGTTTGGCCATTCTTTCGTCTGTTTCCTTGCGCTGCCTCGCTAACGTGGGAGACAGCGACAAAGTATAATGATAAAAGCAGATATATGTTCTGTAACCTTTGTTGTCACTTCCTAGCGCTACCTCGCGCGCATGCGGGGGGAGGAGGTTGTCATTTCCTGTGTGGCGGCGTGGCGACGGGAATGAATGAAGGCAGCAAGTATGAATTTTTTTACATGTTTGTATATATATATATATATATATATATATATATATATATATATATATATATATATATATATATATATATGCGTTAAAATATATAGGTATGTATATGTGCATGTGTGGACGTGTATGTATATACATGTGTATTTGGGTGGGTTGGGCCATTCTTTCGCCTGTTTCCTTGCGCTGCCTCGTTAACGCGGGAGACAGCGACAAAGCATTATATATATATATATATATATATATATATATATATATATATATATATATATATATATATATATATATATATATATATATATATTCTTGTCCTCCCTCTCTCTCTAGCAGTTATTTAAGGTCCAGTGGAATGTGTGGAGATGGTATGCAGGGGAGCAATAGATCTCCCCACACTGGTAGAGAGTAGGATGAGGTGAAACATGGTAGATACTGTCCGCCAAGAACTTTTCCGCCACCGTATATTTTCAAAGGTGATACACGGCTAAGGTTTATTGAGGGTGAAGTGTGAAATCATCGTACATCTGGTCGTTGAGATTAGTGTTTCTAACGGTGAGCACCAGCCACCCGCCCCAATGTGCCTCAAGCTGTCATCAGGGAAGGATTTTCTTTCTTTACTTCTGGCTGCTACCTCATTTCGGGAATTTTGCTTCCTGGCGCTGTATTTCTTCCTCCTGTGCTTCAAGGTGGTTGGTGCAGATGACAAAGGGGCTAGGATGATGCTATGGTTCTTGGAAATTATATATGACCTCTGAACTAGACGATCTGACGTGAGGGTAGGCTAGAGGTGTGATGAAGGCCAACAGGAAATATTATATCAGCAACAGAGTAGTGGGCTCGTGGAACAAAATCAAGTTAAACTGAATATAGAAATACCTGGAAAATTGAAAAGCATGTGATTTAATGAGATGTTAGATTAAAGTTTTCGAGTGTGAATCAAATAAGTATTGCTCTTAGAATTTGGTCAAACAGCAAAACTGATGGAGAAGGTTCAGAGAAGGGTAACAAAGATGGTATATTCCATTGCTAAGAATGGTGGGTTGCTGTGTGATCTCAGAGGTCACATATTTCTCCACTATAGAAGACGGAAGACTTTCTAAACCAATTTTTGATGCCAATAGTGAATAGATCTTAAGATGCAAAGTTACATCAACCAAAGGCCTCAACATGAAGTAAGCAAGAAGTGTATTAGAGAAAATGTAAAGAAGTTTCTTTTTATAGTATTTTGTATGAATGATAGGAGTCAGGTGATGATATTGTGAATGATGACAGCTTAACATGTTGTGATAGTAAGGATTAATAGAAAACACAGACAGACAGACAGACTGATAGACAGACAGACAGACAGTCAGACACACACACACACACACACACACACACACACACACATATTCACAGAAAGGTACACCTATTTGGCATTTGTATTTTCGTCAGGATATAAAGTGAAAGTGAATACTGAGGAAGAGACGCACATGTTGACCGTTGGTATATATGTATATATATGACATGCAGCGCAGCCGGGCTGATGCACTCTGCAGATTGATGAGGCTGTGTGCAGCATCCAACCTCTCCTGTATATGTGTGGCGGTATGCTTCCCTCACCCCCGCCCTAATACTACCTCAACTGGCCGTATGTCTTCCTCATCCCACCCTGATACTACCTCAACTACAACCATGATGCTGCCTTATCTCCCAGTACGCCTTTCACATCCTGCCATGTTGCTGTCTGGTGTCTCTGTATGTCTCCCTACCCCTGCAGTGATGTTGCCTCATCTTCCAGGATGCTTTCCTGACCCTGCCATGATGCTGCTGCCTCGTGTCCCAGTATGACTCCCTCACTTTGTCTCGAGGCTCCGGCGTAAATATCACGAGTAGCTACACAAGGCCATGTTGGAGGAAGGCTCGCCAGAGGTTCAGATGTTGAAGGTGAACAACTCTGTTATCTTAACGTGAGGAAAATTCCATTGAAAAGATAAGGTTTGCGTCAAATGTGTTTGAGTGCCAGGAAGAGCAGACGAACATTAATGGATATGACAGGAAGTCTCCCCCAAAAAAAACACACACACACACACACACACACACACACACACACACACACACACACACACACACACACACACACACACATACACACACACACACACACACACACACACACACACAGGAGAGGTCACATGCCACACCAACTCCGCTGTAGTAATATAATAAATCTTCCACGTCGTGGTCTCTTTTTAGTATTTATTGCGCTGGCCAGTAACTGTTCCCCTCACCAATCACCGGCTAATTCACCACTCCCCTGCGACTCTACATATATCCTTTCACCAAGTACTGCTTCAAGGTCCCTTTAAGTATTGGCCCCCCCTTCAAACTGGCCTACTTTGCCATCACTAAGCATGTGCCCCACTATTTCCTCACCAATCATTGGCCTGCTGTCCCCTCACGAAGCACCTGTTTATGTTCCCCGTCAAGCACTGGCTTACGCACCCTTCATGAAGTACTTTCTAAGCGTCCCCACACCAAGCACAACTCTGCTGCTACAGACGAAGACTTGGCCCATTGTTATTTCACCAAGCAATGGCTGCCGCGTACGTGGCAGTGGTGAGGGGCCCGCTGCACACATGATATCATCGTGTTAGCACAACTGACTTATATCTTTGTTGTGTCTGTCAGAGAGAGAGAGAGAGAGACGCTTAGACTGACGCACTCCGCCGCCCCACCGTAATGCAATTTGCCAGCATTAGCATACACACTGATTGGTGCCGGACGCAACAGATGTCGGCTATTTATTCCGCTCAGTGCCCTGGGAAGATACACGACGCTGCCTGAATACCTGAAGCTGTGAGGATGCTCCGATATACTTCCCACTGCACCAGCTGCAGAGGGCAACTGTGTACGTTGGCCGGGATGGTAAGGTTGTCTCTGAACGTCCCGCAGCTGTACCAGTTGCAGCGGGCTTCTGTGTGGGTTGGACTGGGTATTAAGGTAGTCCACACTCGACCTGGAGCTGCACCAGCTCTTGGGGGATAGGTGTGCCTGTGGCCCAGCAGGAAATGTCGTGTTGTGAGGGAATTTGGGAACTGTTGATAGTTTTGTAAGCAATATGGACAAGATTCTTAGATGTCTGTGAAACGCTTACAACAGACGTGAAGAGACAGTAAATGGTCACGATCAAAAAGGGATGGAGGATGGGTGAGGATTGAATGTAAGAGAGACAGAAGAGACGGCATTACAAAATATCTCGCCTAGTGTCACCCCTCTGGGCTATATGGTATATTACATACCGTCCCACACAACATTTATATGAATAGAATATATACCCAACACCCAGTCCAGCCACATTCACCACCTGATACTGTGGTGCATGAACAGCTCCGCCTCCCCTGGCAGCTCCCTCAGCTTACTGCAGCTTATGCCGTGTGGATAGTCCTACCTCCCCGGCAGCACCCTCAGTTTACTGCAGCTTATACCGTGTGGATAGTCCCATCTCCCCTGGCAGCACCCTCAGCTTACTGCAGCTTATGCCGTGTGGATAGTCCCACCTCCCCGGCAACACCCTCAACTTACTGCAGCTTATTCCGTGTGGATAGTCCCACCTCCCCGGCAACACTCTCAGCTTACTGTAGCTTGTGCCGTGTTTTGACGGCTGTGTTATGAATGGATTGATGTGTTTGGCAGTGTTGGTGTGTCGTCCATGTGTAAAGTTGAGCAGAAGTGAGGACACAACCCCCCCACCTCTCCACCAGGGTCGGTCATACACTGCCTCATACAGGCTTACGTGGCGCTACCAGGTACATCAACCACCACACGTGGTCGCCGTGATACAGACCACCCCACCACATGTGGTCACCGTGCTACAGACCACCCCACCACACGTGGTCACCGTGCTACAGACCACCCACTACACGTGGTCACCGTGCTACTGACCACCCACCACACGTGGTTATCCTATTACAGACCACTCACCAAACGTAGTTGCTGTGCTACAGACCACCCACCACACGTGGTTACCATATTACAGACCACTCACCACACGTAATCGCCGTGCTACAGACCACCCAGCACACGTGGTTATCATATTACAGACCACCCACCACATGTGGTTGCTGTGCTACAGACCACCCACCACACGTGGTTACCATATTACAGACCACCCACCAGACGTGGTCCGCGTGGTATAGATCACCCACCACATGTGGTCACCCTGCAACAGACTACCTCAAGTGATTATGTAAACAGACCACCCCCAGTGGTCAGCTGGAGGGGAAACTGCCACACAAACCTCAAAAAAAAAAGGTTAACCACACAGGTCAATAAAGGGTTGTGTAACGGGTCTTGTATGGTGGGTGGTTGGGGTGGGAGTAGTGACCGCTAGAAGGGTGTGGTACGTTTGGGTGAAGTGCTCTTGTGGGTGTAGATAGAACACACGTACTTGCCTGGTACATTGAAGTTCATGGGATTGGCACATAACAGGAGACGAGATGGTCCATAACGAGGTTCTCTGGGGGAAAAAATAAGTGTTAGAGAGAGGACAGCAGAGCGCCCTCTTCTCTCCGAATCAATTACCAGTAGGATATATATATATATATATATATATATATATATATATATATATATATATATATATATATATATATATATATATATTATTTATTTATTTTGCTTTGTCGCTGTCTCCCGCGTTTGCGAGGTAGCGCAAGGAAACAGACGAAAGAAATGGCCCAACCCACCCCCATACACAATGTATATACATACACGTCCACACACGCAAATATACAATACCTATACATCTCAATGTACATATATATACACACACACAGACACATACATATATACCCATGCACACAATTCACACTGTCTGCCTTTATTCATTCCCATAGCCTCCTCGCCACACATGGAATACCATCCCCCTCCCCCCTCATGTGTGCGAGGTAGCACTAGGAAAAGACAACAAAGGCCCCATTCGTTCACACTCAGTCTCTAGCTGTCATGCAATAATGCCCGAAACCACAGCTCCCTTTCCACATCCAGGCCCCACACAACTTTCCATGGTTTACCCCAGACTCTTCACATGCCCTGATTCAATCCACTGACAGCACGTCAACCCCGGTATACCACATCGATCCAATTCACTCTATTCCTTGCCCTCCTTTCACCCTCCTGCATGTTCAGGCCCCGATCACACAAAATCTTTTTCACTCCATCTTTCCACCTCCAATTTGGTCTCCCACTTCTCCTCGTTCCCTCCACCTCCGACACATATATCCTCTTGGTCAATCTTTCCTCACTCATTCTCTCCATGTGCCCAAACCATTTCAAAACACCCTCTTCTGCTCTCTCAACCACGCTCTTTTTATTTCCACACATCTCTCTTACCCTTACATTACTTACTCGATCAAACCACCTCACACCACACATTGTCCTCAAACATCTCATTTCCAGCACATCCATCCTCCTGCGCACAACTCTATCCATAGCCCACGCCTCGCAACCATACAACATTGTTGGAACCACTATTCCTTCAAACATACATATTTTTGCTTTCCGAGATAATGTTCTCGACTTCCACACATTCTTCAAGGCTCCCAGGATTTTCGCCCCCTCCCCCACCCTATGATTCACTTTCACTTCCATGGTTCCATCCGCTGCCAGATCCACTCCCAGACATCTAAAACACTTTACTTCCTCCAGTTTTTCTCCATTCAAACTATAGTCCTGTGATAAACACTAAACAATTGGATGGCATGAGGTAGTAGACCCGCTTTGGTTCTTGTGAGAGGTGGTGTGCCAAGGTCCCAAGTTCTGCGGTAGAGAAGAGGAGAGACACCCGTCATTGTACTGCCGGTGGGGCAGATGGAAGATGGTTAATGTTGGGGTAGAGCCGTAGCAGAGATACTGTAGGGACTGAGAGGGTAGGAGCAGGATTATGGCAGTAAAGGTTAAGGGATGCTAACAGTCAGTACTGCATAGACGCGTGTCCAACTCTCTTGGTGAACTTTCGGGATCACCAGTTTAGCTGTTTTTATGCCGTTGTTTGTATCTGTTTAGTGATGGAGCTGCGTGAGGGATACGAACAGCGTCGACACCAGACTGCTTTACTGGGTAATGTACAGAGATCTAGTTCAGGGCAGGATGGTTACTGGATGTGCAGGGATATGGTAAGGTGAGTGGGCTGAGTGAGGGAAGGAATAGCAGTAGTCCAACGGAGTAGCAGGTTGGGTCTATCAACGAAACAAGAGGATGGAGGGGCAGGTAGGATGTTGCTGGGATGGGGGTTAGTGGAAACAGGAATGTGACAGCAGGGGTCTAGGGAAGTTAACAAATAGCACCTTGCGAATCCTTTATTTTTTTACGTTGAAGGCGTCAGTCATGGACAAAAGTCCACATCAAGGCCGGGCCGTAATTGGAATGTATAGAGGTTAATGAAAGGGATAAAGAAGAGACAACAAGAGTATGTTTGATTCTCTCCCAGGCACTTCCGGAGGTCACCAGTTAGCGATGTTTTCATGGAGTCTTATTGTTTGTTTATGTTTGGTGATGGAGCTGAGGGAGGAGATACGGAAAGACTAGTAACAACATCAGTGTTTATATAGGGCAATGTACAGAGGTGACGTATCCCAGGGCAAGAGGCTACCGGAGGTGAAGAATCATGGGTCACTTGGAGGACTGCTACTGACGTTGAAGAAAAGACAAGGGCGCCTTGACTCAGAGCCATGCGGGAGACGTCAAGACACTAGTTAGCGAGCTTGTGTGTGTATGCCAAGGACTCCGTGACTCGTCTGCCTTGGGTGATAACCTGGTTTACAGGGGAAGACCTCGTCAGGTCAAGAAGGAAAAAGACGGCCCATTGGGAAACTGAAAGCGTTGTTGATTTGCGAAGACAAGAAGGCGATAGTTCCCTTACTTAGGTCGGAGGTGGCCAGTTAGGGCTGAAAGTTGTAAGTCTGACCTTACTTTTGTGGAGCTGGACCGTGTGAGCCTGGCGAGGTTACCCAGGTCGTGGAAAACCACTGCTCTGTAGGGAGAGGCCAGTTCAGTTGCTTAATGTGATAAATAACTACAGCAGCAGCAGCAGCTTGTCACTCATGTCGCCGCCGAGCACTTAAAGATAAGCGTCATGGGTAGGTTGACACTGCAGGTGTGATGGTGATAGTTATGGAACTGACGGTGATGGTAGCTACTTGTTGATGGTGGTTTTGGGCAGTGATAGGAATGGTGGTAGGTGTCGCTGTTGTGAAACTGGTTACAATACCGATGGTGGTAGTTAATGTTGGTGGTCACTGGTGATGGTAATGATCATGAGAGTTATTGTAGTTGGGGAGGTTATTATGATACTGGGTACATTGGGTAATTTGGGTAGTAATGATCGTTGAAAATAGTTGGTGATGGGGCTGGAGGTTGTTTTGATACTGGTTACAGTAGCGATGGTGGTTGGTAACGATCGTCACATAGGTGGTAGTTGTGTGGTATCACGGATGTAGCGACTCATGTGGAAATTTTGATGGTTCAATTTTCAGGGATGGTGAGAGTGGTATGTGAAGCGGAATTTGTGGTCAGTGTGGTGGTGATGACGGGAATTGTGGCGTGATAATGATGGAAGCAGTGCTGGCAGAGCCACCTACTACTTCACCGGAACAATAATGGGCATGAAACCAATGCGTCAGGGGAATGATAGTTGGGTAAGAGAAAGAATCTGGGAAGTATGTAGCCAATGGTTAGCAAGTATTCGAGTCGCAGGTCAGACTTTGCCAATTCTGTATGATCAACAACACCACAAAATATGTCCAGCAACACCAAGAGATATCCCCAGCATCACCAAATGATATCTCCAGCGACACCAGAAGATATGTCCATCAGCACCAGAAGATATCTTCAGCAACACTAGAGGATACGTCCAGCAACACCAGATGATCCTTCATAAAATCAAGTACAACTTTGAGGGTGACGTTGCCACCAGCAAGAAGGTGAACCTCAGGACGTACTGGAGGTCCTGTGATGCGCTTTGAGGGTAGTTAAGGTTTTACATATATATATATATATATATATTAATGAGAGATTCCTGGACTTTAGAGATGACCAGTATGTTAGACATTGGTCCGTTGCTAGATGCTGCGGTGAGCAATGATGCTGGTAAGATTACAGGGGTCAGAAACGGAGAGAAAATGAACGAATGTCTTCACTCTGAAACACTTTGGGAATTTCTAGACATATTTTGTTTTCTGTCGTGACGTAGAGAATTTCTGGGGGTATATTTTCTGTAGTGACGTCACTGATGCTGTCTTAGCAGACCGGGAGCGCCTTGTGATAACACAGTACCAGTGGGTTTTGCTGCAGTATGGGTGAAAATAACACAGTATCGTTGGGTCTTGCTGTAGTATGGGTGAAAGAAGCCTTATAGTTTAGCCATAGTTGTTGTTTGGTGTGGGACCAAGTAAAGAGGTCTCACAGAAGAGTAAAGAAGTTAATCTGTAGCGGTGAGTGATGTGGGAGGAAGTAAAGTGGCCCTACAGAAAGGTAAAGAATCACTATGTCGGAGTTGACCAAAGATGAGGATAGCTGTACTTGTGACTTAAATGTAGTACGATTGCATTGTTGCCAGTGAGGTTAAACAGACTTTGCGGTGTAAATTGATGAGTCTTATGATGCTGGTGTTGGCGGCCGCCATGTGTATGTTGCTGTTGTGTTATCTTACACCTAGGAATGTTATTATTATGGAGGAGAAGCACATCGTATATTGAGGCTGAAGCCAGGGATGAATACCTCCATTCCCAGGAAAGTCTTGGCTGGTTGTAGAAGGTCTGAGGTGAATATCCTGCGGCGGACGATGGCGAGCTGGGGTCCATCCCGGCCATCGTGTGTGTGGATCCTGCCTCCCCTCCTACCCGGCTAACACTGTGGGGCTCATCCCAGCTACCGCATGTGGGGACTTTGCCTCTCCTCCCACTTGACCCGCACTTTGGGGGTCCACCATGGCCACACTTGTGTGGGCCTTGCCTCCCTTCCATTCCTGTCCACTATGGGGAGTCCACCCCAACCACTTTGTGTGTGCACCATGCTTCCCTTCCCACAATGTGGAGGTTCATCCCAGCCACCGTTTGTGTGTGTGTGTGCCACACTTCCCCACCCATCCGGTACATACTGTGCGGATCCATCCCCGTCACTGTGTGTGTCTTTGAGTGGACTCCACCTTCGTGCCCAGTGTGGAGGTTCTAACCAGCCACCGTGTGTATGTGGCCCCCGCCTCTCCTTACTGTGTCATGCTACACCACCACCCTCCTCCCTGCTGGTGATTAAGCATAGGACGTCGGATGACATGCCAGAAGGTTCCCTAATCGGTCAGAGCTGCAGCAGGTCAGGAGCCCCAAAGTGTACTGACTCTGTCTGTATATTATGACTTACACCGTGGCAAGACTTGGAGGAAGAGGGTGTGTGTGTCCTCTAGTGAAGCATTCACAGGCTTGTTTGTGGTCCTCAAAGGAGCATAGGCTGCGAAAAGTGACGGTCCTGAGGGTCGAGTATAGCTCAGATGGGTCATACAGCCTCTGTGATGCACTGCTGCTAGAATGAAGAGTATGTCAGCGGTGAAGATATAGAGAAGGTGAGGGTATGCAAGTTGGATATGCTGTTACATGGCTCTGAGATAGGGTTAGTGGAGAGAGAGAGAGAGAGAGAGAGAGAGAGAGAGAGAGAGAGAGAGAGAGAGAGAGAGAGAGAGAGCTATATTGGGATTACACGTAATGCATGAACTAAAAAAAATTGCAACATTGATTAATACAGTTAGCGTATATCATAGCCCATTTGCAGGTAAATGGAGGTAGTGTTGTGGTTGTTGACAGTGGCAGCTTTGGTGGTGTTGGGAAACGAAAACTGTGTTACTTGGGAGTGGCGGTGGTGTTTTTGAAGAGCTAGATGTGAGAGAACAGGGAAGCCACTGCGAGAGGCCTGGATATCAGAAATGATGCTACAGCCTGACAGTTTTCATGACTTCAAGAGCTTAAGCATACGACTTCCCGAACTCTTTCAGAGAGGATAACGAGACGTAATCAGTATGTCACCGGTGGGTTCCGCCATGTTAAGGCCATGCTGATGATGAGAAAATAGACTGTGTGGTTCAATATGGTGAAGGACATGGGAGATGAGGAGAGAGATACGACTTTGAAAATAGTATAAGTAAAATTAATCGAACGATAGTTGGAAGGATCAGAACGGCCCATCTTCTGTGGAAGACACTGTACCTGTGCACTTAGACCAAAAAGAAGGACGTTTTTCGATGGCAGCGAAGCAGACGAGCAAGCACGGGTGCAGAGTCAGAAGCACACACCTTCAGAACCCAAGGAGGGATGCCATCTCGTCCATAATCTTTGTATCCAGAGAGCAGAGTGTCCTGGGACAGCACGAAGAGATTATAGTGAGGACAAGACCAGGAATGTTATACTGAGAACTGCTGTAGTGGTTGTGAGCAGCAACTATAGCGGTCTGGGAAAAAAGATAAGGCCATGAATATTCTGCCAACAACTGTTGTAGTGGTTGAGAGCAGCAAGTGTGGTGCAGCAAGGAGGAGAAGACCAGGATCATTCTGCTGGAAGTTTCCGTGGTGGTTGGGAGCAGCAAGTGTGGTGCAGCAAGGAGGACAAGACCAGGATCATTCTGCTGGAAGTTTCCGTGGTGGTTGGGAGCAGCAACTGTGGTGGGTGTTCAGGGCTGGGAGGACAAGGCCAGGGATATTCTCCTGGTGATATACGAGTTACAGCGATCTGAGGCATCGTAAACCATCATGGCCATTATACCTGGCATTTTACGAGCCGCCCTGACGGCCTGCTCTGCTCTTACTGTCATTTTCTGTTTATAACGCATAGGAAAATTGATTGTCATCCTAACGCATCAGTAGGAACGTGCAAGTGGTCTTGTGTGTAGCATCACCTGCTCGACATATCTGTTTATTTTTTCCTTCTGTGGAAAAAGATTTGGGGTATGTGAAGGATATATATATATATATATTATTATTATTATTATTATACTTTGTCGCTGTCTCCCGCGTTTGCGAGGTAGCGCAAGGAAACAGACGAAAGAAATGGCCCAACCCACCCCCATACACATGTATACACATACACGTCCACACACGCAAATATACATACCTATACATCTCAATTTACACATATATATACACACACAGACACATACATATATACCCATGCACACAATTCACACTGTCTGCCTTTATTCATTCCCATCGCCACCTCGCCGCACATAGAATACCATCCCCCTCCCCCCTCATGTGTGCGAGGTAGCGCTAGGAAAAGACAACAAAGGCCCCATTCGTTCACACTCAGTCTCTAGCTGTCATGCAATAATGCCCGAAACCACAGCTCCCTTTCCACACCCAGGCCCCACACAACTTTCCATGGTTTACCCCAGACGCTTCACATGCCCTGATTCAATCCACTGACAGCACGTCAACCCCGGTATACCACATCGATCCAGTTCACTCTATTCCTTGCCCGCCTTTCACCCTCCTGCATGTTCAGGCCCCGATCACTCAAAATCTTCTTCACTCCATCTTTCCACCTCCAATTTGGTCTCCCACTTCTCCTCGTTCCCTCCACCTTCGACATATATATCCTCTTGGTCAATTTTTCCTCACTCATTCTCTCCATGTGCCCAAACCATTTCAAACACCCTCTTCTGCTCTCTCAACCACGCTCTTTTTATTTCCACACATCTCTCTTACCCTTACATTACTTACTCGATCAAACCACCTCACACCACACATTGTCCTGAAACATCTCATTTCCAGCACATCCACCCTCATGCGCACAACTCTATCCATAGCCCACGCCTCGCAACCATACACCATTGTTGGAACCACTATTCCTTCAAACATAGCCATTTTTGCTTTCGGAGACAATGTTCTCGACTTCCACACATTCTTCAAGGCTCCCAGGATTTTCGCCCCCTTCCCCCACCCTATGATTCACTTCCGCTTCCATGGTTCCATCCGCTGCCGGATCCACTCCCAGATATCTAAAACACTTTACTTCCTCCAGTTTTTCTCCATTCAAACTTACCTCCCAATTGACTTGACCCTCAACCCTACTGTACCTAATAACCTTGCTCTTATTCACATTTACTCTTAACTTTCTTCTTTCACACAATTTACCAAACTCAGTCACCAGCTTCTGCAGTTTCTCACATGAATCAGCCACCAGCGCTGTATAATCAGCGAACAACAACTGACTCACTTCCCAAGCTCTCTCATCCACAACAGACTTCATACTTGCCCCTCTTTCCAAAACTCTTGCATTCACCTCCCTAACAACCCCATCCATAAACAAATTAAACAACCTTGGAGACATTACACACCCCTGCCGCAAACCTACATTCACTGAGAACCAATCAATTTCCTCTCTTCCTACACGTGTATATATATATATATATATATATATATATATATATATATATATATATATATATATATATATATGTATATATATATATATATATATATATATATATATATATATATATATATATATATATGTGGCCAGGTACCTATTTTATCGACCAATCTCTAGGGGTGGATGAACAGCTGGGTTGACTGTGGACCAACTGCTGTAGCCAGGATTCGAACCTATTCGCTCGACCCTGAGCGGCCCGGGAATGTGTCAGGGTCAGGGACGTTGACCAGTACACCACGGGATATAATATATATATATATATATATATATATATATATATATATATATATATATATATATATATATATATATATATGTATATATATGTGTGTGTGTGTGTGTGTGTGTGTGTGTGTGTAAAATCATAAGAAAAAGGAAGCGCTGACGATGTAATTTGTACGAAAGCGCTTCACTTCGTATTTTCCGTTTCCTTGTGGTTTTATGTGTATCTTCTCTACACCTGCTACTTGAGAACTTTTTGCAAATATATATATATATATATATATATATATATATATATATATATATGTATATATATATATATATATATATATATATATATATATATATATATATATATATATATATATATTTATTTATTTATTTTTTTATTTATTTTGCTTTGTCGCTGTCTCCCGCATTAGCGAGGTAGCGCATGGAAACAGACGAAAGAATGGCCCAAACCGCGCACATACACATGTATATACATACTCGTCCACACACGCAAATATACATACCTATACATCTCAATGTACACATATATATACACACACAGACATATACATATATACACATGTACATAATTCATACAGTCTGCCTTTATTTGTTCACATCGCCACCTCGCCACACATGGAATAACAACCCCTTCCACCCTCATGTGTGCGAGGTAGCGCTAGGAAAAGATAACAAAGGCCCCATTCGTTCACACTCAGTCTCTAGCTGTCACGTAATAATGCACCGAAACCACAGCTCCCTTTCCACATCCAGGCCCCACAGAACTTTCCATGGTTTACCCCAGGCGCATCACATGCCCTGGTTCAATCCATTGAGAGCACGTCGACCCCGGTATACCAAATCGTTCCAATTCACTCTATTCCTTGCACGCCTTTCACCCTCCTGCATGTTCAGGCCCCGATCACTCAAAATCTTTTTCACTCCATCTTTCCACCTCCAATTTGGTCTCCCACTTCTCCTCGTTCCCTCCACCTCTGACACATATATCCTCTTGGTCAATCTTTCCTCACTCATTCTCTCCATGTGACCAAACCATTTCAAAACACCCTCTTCTGCTCTCTCATCCACACTCTTTTTATTTCCACACATCTCTCTCACCCTTACATTACTTACTCGATCAAACCACCTCACACCACATATTGTCCTCAAACATCTCATTTCCAGCACATCCACCCTCCTGCGCACAACTCTATCCATAGCCCACGCCTCGCAACCATACAACATTGTTGGAACCACTATTCCTTCAAACATACCCATTTTTGCTTTCCGAGATAATGTTCTCGACTTCCAAACATTCTTCAAGGCTCCCAGAATTTTCGCCCCCTCCCCCACCCTATGATTCACTTCCGCTTCCATGGTTCCATCCGGTGCCAGATCCACTCCCAGATATCTAAAACACTTTACTTCCTCCAGTTTTTCTCCATTCAAACTTACCTCCCAATTGACTTGACCCTCAACCCTACTGTACCTAATAACCTTGCTCTTATTCACATTTACTCTTAACTTTCTTCTTTCACACACTTTCCGAACTCAGTCACCAGCTTCTGCAGTTTCTCACATGAATCAGCCACCAGCGCTGTATCATCAACGAACAACAACTGACTCACTTCCCAAGCTCTCTCATCCAGAACAGACTGCATACTTGCCCCTCTCTCCAAAACTCTTGCATTCACCTCCCTAACAACCCCATCCATAAACAAATTAAACAGCCATGGAGACATCACACACCCCTGCCGCAAACCTACATTCACTGAGAACCAATCACTCTCCTCTCTTCCTACACGTACACATGCCTTACATCCTCGATAAAAACTTTTCACTGCTTCTAACAACTTGACTCCCACACCATATATTCTTAAAACCTTCCACAGAGCATCTCTATCAACTCTATCATATGCCTTCTCCAGATCCATAAATGCTACATACAAATCCATTAGTTTTTCTAAGTATTTCTCACATACATTCTTCAAAGCAAACACCTGATCCACACATCCTCTACCACTTCTGAAACCACACTGCTCTTCCCCAATCTGATGCTCTGTACATGCTTTCACCCTCTCAATCAATACCCTCCCATATAATTTCCCAGGAATACTCAACAAACTTATACCTCTGTAATTTGAGCACTCACTCTTATCCCCTTTGCCTTTGTACAATGGCACTATGCAAGCATTCCGCCAATCCTCAGGCACCTCACCATGAATCATACACACATTAAATAACCTTACCAACCAGTCAACAATACAGTCACCCCCTTTTTTTAATAAATTCCACTGCAATACCATCCAAACCTGCTGCCTTGCCGGCTTTCATCTTCCGTAAAGCTTTTACTACCTCTTCTCTATTTACCAAATCATTTTCCGTAACCCTCTCACTTTGCACACCACCTCGACCAAAACACCCTATATCTGCCACTCTATCATCAAACACATTCAACAAACCTTCAAAATACTCACTCCATCCCCTTCTCAGATCACCACTACTTGTTATCATCTCCCCATTAGCCCCCTTCACTGAAATTCCCATTTGCTCCCTTGTCTTACGCACTTTATTTACCTCCTTCCAAAACATCTTTTCATTCTCCCTGAAATTTAATGATACTCTCACCCCAACTCTCATTTGCCCTCTTTTTCACCTCTTGCACCTTTCTCTTGACCTCCTGCCTCTTTCTTTTATACCTCTCCCACTCATTTGCATTATTTCCTTGCAAAAATCGTCCAAATGCCTCTCTCTTCTCTTTCACTAATTATCTTACTTCTTCATCCCAACACTCACTACCTTTTCTAATCAAACCACCTCCCACGCTTCTCATGCCACAAGCATCTTTTGCGCAATCCATCACTGCTTCCCTAAATACATCCCATTCCTCCCCCACTCCCCTTACCTCCCTTGTTCTCACCTTTTTCCATTCTGTACTCAGTCTCTCCTGGTACTTCCTCACACAAGTCTCCTTCCCAAGCTCACTTACTCTCACCACTCTCTTCACCCCAACATCTCTCTTCTTTTCTGAAAACCCCCACAAATCTTCACCTTCGCCCCCACAAGATAATGATCAGACATCCCTCCAGTTGCACCTCTCAGCACATTAACATCCAAAAGTCTCTCTTTCGTGCGTCTATCAATTATATATCTTTTTTTTTTTCTTTCAAACTGTTCGCCATTTCCCGCATTAGCGAGGTAGCGTTAAGAACAGAGGACTGGGCCTTTGAGGGAATACCCTCACCTGGCCCAATTCTCTGTTCCTTCTTTTGGAAAATTAAAAAAAAAAAAAAAAACGAGAGGGGAGGATTTCCAGCCCCCCGCTCCCTCCCCTTTTAGTCGCCTTTTACGACACGCAGGGAATACGTGGGAAGTATTCTTTGTCCCCTATCCCCAGGGATTATATATATATATATATATATATATATATATATATATATATATATATATATATATATATATATATATACATATACACTATTCGCCAATTCCCACGTTAATGAGGCAGCGTTAAGAACAGAGGACTGAGCCTTTGAAGGAAATCCTCACTTGGCCCCCTTCTCTGTTCCTTCTTTGGGAAAATTAAAAATGAGAGGGGAGGATTTCCAGCCCCCCGCTTCCTCCCTTTTTAGTCGCCTTCTACGACACGCAGTGAATACGTGGGAAGTATTCTTTCTCCCCTAACCCGAGGGATAATATGTAATAATATGTATATATATATATATATATATATATATATATATATATATATATATATATATATATATATATTATATTTATTATACTTATTTATTATACTTAATCGCCGTCTCCCGCGTTAGCGAGGCTCAGCGCAAGGAAACAGACGAGGGATGGCCCAACCCACCCACAAACACATGTACATACATAAACGCCCACACACGCACATATACATACATATACATTTCAACGTATATATACATATAATTACACATACATATATACGCATGTACATATTCATACCTGCTACCTTCATCCAATTCATCGCTACCCCACCACACATGAAATAGCCCCCCCCCCCAGCGAGGTAGCGCCAGGAAGACAGAGAAGGCCACATTCCTTCACACGCAGTCTCTAGCTGTCATGTGTAATTCACCGAAACCACAGCTCCCTTTCCACATCCAGACACCACAGACCTTTCCATGGTTTATCCTAGACGCTTCACATGCCCTGGTTCATTCCAATGACATCACGTCCACCCCAGGATACCACAGCGTTCCATTTCACTCTATTCCTTGCCCGCCTTTCACCCTCTTGTATGTTTCAGGCCCCGATCGCTCAAAATCTTTTTCACACCATCCTTCCACCTCTAGTTTGGTCTCCCGCTCCTCCTTCTTCCCTCCACCTCTGACACGTATATCCCCTTTGTTAATCTGTCCTCACTCATTCTCTCCATGTGTCCAAACTATTTCAACACACCCTCTTCTGCTCTCTCAACCACTCTGTTTTCATTACCCCACACCTCTCTTACCCTTTCATTACTTACTTGATCAAACCACCTCACACCAAATATTGTCCTCAAAAATTCAATTCCAATACATCCACCCTACACCGCACAACCCTATCTGTAGCCCATGCCTCGCAACCATATGACATTATTGGAACCACTATTCCGTCACACATACCCTTTTTTGCTCTCCGAGATAACGTTCTCGCCTTCCACACATTCTTCAACGCTCCCAGGACCTTCACCCCCCCCCCCCCACCATGTGACTCACTTCCGCTTCCACGGTTTCATTCGCTGCTGAGTCCACTCCTAAATATCTAAGACACTTCACTTCCTCCAGTTTTTCGCCATTCAAACTTACCTCCCACTTAACTTGTCTCTCAACTCTACTGAACCTAATGACATTGCTCTTATTCACATTTACTCTCTGCTTTCTTCTTTCACACACTGTAACAAACCCAGTCACCAACTTGTGCCGTTTCTCACCCGATTCAGCCACCAGCGCTGTATCATCAGCGAACAACTGACTCACTTCCCAAGCCCTCTCATCAACAACAGACTGTATACTTGCCCCTCTCTCCAGAACTCTTGCATTCACCTCCCTAACCACCCCATCCATAAACAAATTAAACGACCATGGAGACATCACGCACCCCTGCCGCAAACCGACATTCACTGGGAACCAATCACTTTCCTCTCTTCCTACTCGTACACATGCCTTACATCCTTGGTAAAACCTTTTCATTGCTTCTTGCAACTTACCTCCCACACCGTATACTTATAAAACCTTCCACAAAGCATCTCTAGCAACCATATCACATGCCATCTCCAGATCCATAAATGCTACATACAAATCCATCTGTTTTTCTAAGTAATTCTCACATACAGTCTTCAAAGCAAACACCTGATCCACACATCCTATGCCACTTCTGAAACCACAATGCTCCTCCCTAGTCTGATGCTCAGTACATGCCTTTACCTTCAATCAATCCCCTCCCATATAATTTCCCAGGAATACTTAAAAGAACTTATGCCTCTATAATTTGAACACTCGCCTTTATCCCCTTTGCCTTTGTACTTTGGCACTATGCAAGCATTCTGCCAATCCTCAAGCATTTCACCATGAACCATACATACAATGAATATCCTTACCAACGAATCAACAACACAGTCACCCCCTTTTATAATAAAGTCCACTTAAGTACCATCCAAACCCATCGCCTTGCCGGCTTTCATCTTCCACAAAGCTTTCACTACCTATTCTCTGTTTACCAAACCATTCTCCTTGAACCTCTCACTTAGCACACCACCCGACCAAAATATCCTATATCTGCCACTCTATCATCAAACACATTCAGCCAACCTTCAAAATATTCACTCAATCTCCTTCTCACTTCATCACTACTTGTTATTACGTTCCCATTTGCCCCCTTCACCGAATCCCATTTGTTCTCATGTCTTATGCACTTTGTTTACCTCCTTCCAAAACATCTTTTTATTCTCCCTAGAATTTAATGATACTCCTTCGCCTCAACTCTCATTTGCCCTCTTTTTCACCTCTTGCAGCTTTCTCTTGACCTGCCGCTTTCATTTATACATCTGCCAGTCATTCGCACTAATTCCCTGCAAAAATCGTCCCAACGCCTCTCCCTTCTCTTTCACTAATAATCTTACTTCTTCATCCCACCACTCACTACCCTTTCTAATCTGCCCACCTTTCTCATGCCATGTATTCTCATGCCATGTATATACATCCTATTCCTCTCCCACTCCCCTTGCTTCATTTGCTCTCACCTTTTGCCATTTTGCACTCAGTCTCCCTTTGTACTTCCTCACACAAGTCTCCTTTCCAAGCTCACTCTCACCACTCTCTTCTCCCCAGCATTCTCTCTTCTTTTCTGAAAACCTCAACATATCTTCACTCTCGCCTCCACAAGATGCTGATCAGACATCCCTCCAGCTGCCTCTTTCAGCACATTAACATCCAAAAGTCTCTTTTTTACACGCCTCTCAATTTACACGTAATCCAATAACGCCCTCTGGCTATATCTCTTATTCGCAGAAGTATACTTATGTGCATCTCTCTTTTTAAACCAGATATTCCCAATCAGCAGTCCTTTTTCAGCACACAAATCCACAAGCTCTTCATTTCATTTACAACACTGAACACCTCATGTACACCAGTTATACCCTCAACTGCCACATTACTCACCTTTGCATTCAAATCATCTATCACTATAACCCGGTCTGATGCATCAAAGCTGCTAACACACTCACTCAGCTGCCTTTCTTACACACTATCACATACTCCCATAACTCCTGCTTCAGGAGTAGTGTTACTCCTTCCTTTGCTCTTATCCTCTAACCAACCCCTGACATTACTCCCAAGACATTCTCAAACCACTCTTCCCCTTTACCCTTGAGGTTCGTTTCACTCAGTGCCAAAACATCCAAGTTACTTTCCTCAAACATACTACCTATCTCTCCTTTTTCTCATCTTGGTTACATCCACACACATTTAGACACTCCAATTTGAGCCTTCGAGGAGGATGGGCACTCCCCGCGTGAAGACTCTTGTTTCCCTTTTAGAAATTTAGATACAAGGAAAGTGGGGGGTTCCAGGAGAGAGAGAGAGAGAGAGAGAGAGAGAGAGAGAGAGAGAGAGAGAGAGAGAGAGAGAGAGAGAGAGAGAGACCTCTTCAGTCGCCTTTTACGATTCGCGGGGAATACGTGAGAGGTATTTTTTCTCCCCTATCCCCAGTTTTGGAAAGAGGGGCAAGTATGAAGTCTGTTGGGGATGAGAGAGCTTGGGAAGTGAGTCAGTTGTTGTTCGCTGATGATACAGCGCTGGTGGCTGATTCATGTGAGAAACTGCAGAAGCTGGTGACTGAGTTTGGTAAAGTGTGTGAAAGAAGAAAGTTAAGAGTAAATGTGAATAAGAGCAAGGTTATTAGGTACAGTAGGGTTGAGGGTCAAGTCAATTGGGAGGTGAGTTTGAATGGAGAAAAACTGGAGGAAGTGAAGTGTTTTAGATATCTGGGAGTGGATCTGGCAGCGGATGGAACCATGGAAGCGGAAGTGGATCATAGGGTGGGGGAGGGGGGCGAAAATTCTGGGAGCCTTGAAGAATGTGTGGAAGTCGAGAACATTATCTCGGAAAGCAAAAATGGGTATGTTTGAAGGAATAGTGGTTCCAACAATGTTGTATGGTTGCGAGGCGTGGGCTATGGATAGAGTTGTGCGCAGGAGGATGGATGTGCTGGAAATGATATGTTTGAGGACAATGTGTGGTGTGAGGTGGTTTGATCGAGTAAGTAACGTAAGGGTAAGAGAGATGTGTGGAAATAAAAAGAGCGTGGTTGAGAGAGTAGAAGAGGGTGTTTTGAAATGGTTCGGGCACATGGAGAGAATGAGTGAGGAAAGATTGACCAAGAGAATATATGTGTCGGAGGTGGAGGGAACGAGGAGAAGAGGGAGACCAAATTGGAGGTGGAAAGATGGAGTGAAAAAGATTTTGTGTGATCGGGGCCTGAACATGCAGGAGGGTGAAAGGAGGGCAAGGAATAGAGTGAATTGGAGCGATGTGGTATACCGGGGTTGACGTGCTGTCAGTGGATTGAATCAAGGCATGTGAAGCGTCTGGGGTAAACCATGGAAAGCTGTGTAGGTATGTATATTTGCGTGTGTGGACGTATGTATATACATGTGTATGGGGGTGGGTTGGGCCATTTCTTTCGTCTGTTTCCTTGCGCTACCTCGCAAACGCGGGAGACAGCGACAAAGCAAAAAAAAAAGAAAAAAAAAAAAATATATATATATATATATATATATATATATATATATATATATATATATATATATATATATATATATATATATATTAGATTAAGCTGGGTAAAACTTTAAGTGAATTGTGAGAAATGGGTTATCATTGTTTAAGCATCTGGAAATGAGAGGACTAAGGAAAAGTTGTGTGCGTTTTGGGAGAGACTGAGTGAACCTGTCAGCATTTTAATGCAGTGGGACTGAGAATTTAACAAGAGGGACGTACATTAGTGTCCATGGGTGAGCAGAGAAGATGGTAGGGTGGCATTACTGAATTATGTACTTAGTGACAGACGTCCTAAGGAGAGACTTTTGGACATGACCGTGCTGAGAGGGTCAGCTGGTGGGATGCACGATCATTGGTCGGTGGAAGCGAGGGTGAAGATGAGTTGAGGTTTTAGGAAGAGAGGAAATGATATGGATGGAAAGAGCGCAGTGAAAGGAAGTGAAGTTGGAAAAGAGGCTTGTCAGTTGAATACCAGGATGTGCTGAGCTTAGGATAACATAAGCTGAGAGTAAATAAAACAAGGGTTTTGGATGAGGAGTGGGAGATATCTAAGGAAGCACTGCTTGCATGTGCGAGAGAATTTTGTGGCATTCGGAATGTGGGAGGTGGACTGATGAGGAAGGATAAAGAGTGTTAGAATGAAGAAATTAAGATGCTGTTGGAAAAAAGAAAATGAAGGGATGTATAGGCGTTATTTGAAGGGAAGGAGTGAAAGTGATTTGGAAATGTACAAGGGGATGCTGCAGGGGTTGAAAAAGAGGGCATACGAGAATTGGGTTGAGCCAGTATCAGCACATTTTAGAGACAATAAAATATTTTGGAAGAAGGTCAATAGTGTGGGAAAAACAAGAGAACACATAGGAACTTCGATGAAGGCTGCAAATGTGGAAGGGGTAACCGGCGGTGATGAGTTGAATGGGAGATTTAGTATGTTGAAAGATTATTGAATGTCTTTGATGATTGGGTGGCAGATGCTGGGTGTTTGTGTTGGGGAGGTTTGCGAGGTCAGTCATGGGAAACTCCTTGGTGAAGAAAGAAGAGGTGGTGAAAGCTTTGAATAAAAACGAAATGTGGCAAGGCGACTGGATCGAATTTTATTGCAGTTGAACTTCAAAAGGAAAGGGGTGACTGTGTGTTGATTGGTTAATTATTCTTTTTGATGTATGTTTGGATCATGGGGAGGCGCTGGAGGATTGGCGGAATGCATGTATAGTGCCACTGTATAAATGCAAGGGAGATAAAGGAGAGTGTTCAAATCACAAAGGTTTAAGTTTGTTGAGTTTACCTGATAAGGTGTATGGAGGAGTGGTAATAAACAGGTGGATGGCATATACAGGGCATCAAACTAATGAGAACACTATGGTCTCAGGAGTGGTAGAGGACCTGTGGATTAGGTATTTGCTTTGAAGGATGTGTGTGAGAAATGCTTAAGGAAACAAAAGTTTTTTGTGGTATTTATGGTTTTAGAAAAAGCATATGATGCTGTCTGGAAGGTGTTTACGAATATTTGGTTTGATAGGAAAGATGTTTGAAGCAGTGAGGAGTTTTCTTGAAAAGGGTAAGGTGTGTGTGCGATTAGGTGCAAAAGAGTGAGTGGTTCCAAATGAAGGTTGGTCTGCTTCAGGGGTGTGTGACGTCACTGGCTGTTTTATTAGTTTATAGATGGGTTGGCGAAGGTTTTGGGGACATCGAGGAATGTGTAGAAAGAAGTCACTATCTGGAAGAGCGAAAATACGTATGTTTGAAGGTATAGTAGTCCCGCCAGTGCTTTATAGGTGCAAGACGTGGGTGTGTATGGAGGAGGTGAATGTGTTAAAAACGAAGTGTTTGAGGAAAATATGTGTTGTAAGAAGGGTTAATCGAGTAAGTAATGATGGGAAGTGTGGCTATGAGAAGAGAATGATTGAGAAAGCTGAAGAAGGTGTGCAGAAATGGTTTGGACATATGGAGGAAATGAAAGAGGAGACGTTGACAAAGAGGATATATTTTATGTGTCAGAAGTGTAGGGGACAAGAGAAATTACGTGGAAGACCAAATTGGAGATGAAATGATGGACTAAAACAGATTTTAAGTGGGGTTTGATCATGCAGATGGGTGAAAGGCGTGTACAGGATAGAGAGAATTGGACTGAAGTGGTATAGAGGGGTCGACGTGCTGTCAGTGGATTGAACCAGGGTATATAAAGCAACCGGGAGAAATCACGGAAAGGTCTATAGGTCCTGGTTGTGGATTGGTGGCTGTGGTTTTGGTGTGTTGCATGTGACAGATAAAGAATTATTCTGAGCAAATGAAAATATTTTTTCGTTAATTCCTGTCGCTGTCTTTCTAATGACTGCTACCTCATGTCTGTTGGGAATCATCATGAATTTATTTCTTTTACCTCCGATGACTCGATCGTCGCCTAGCCTACTTCTTTGCATAATTTTCATGGCCTCGTTTTAAGTGTCTGAGTTGCTGCTGAAATATGTATCTTCATAGTTGAATCTTGCTTGAACCTGGCTCTCAAGTGATGGCAGAGGTTCTGTTCCTAAACATACTGCCTACTTCACAGAACAATAAGTTCAGCGACGCAAACCCTTCGCCAGAGTGTTTCCATGCAGTATTAGGAGGTCTGCTCTCGCCTAAAATCATATGACTACAAATCCCATGTTATATCTTGATTCATAAACCCAAAACTTTGGTCTTATACCAGACTTTTTTTTCTTTTACCCCTGGATTCTTTTTGTTTAGCAAAAGAGCCTCGATCTTGAATGATAGCATTATGTGGACACCTTAAACTCTTTGATCTAGCAACAACAAACCTCGGGTTTTACACTCGAATATTCCTGACTTCTAAGCACACAAATCTTTCCCTCGGTCAAACTTTTTACCTTAATCCAAAAGATGTAGATCTGAAAAGATAAACCTTAGATATTACCCACAAAACTTTTTCAGACGAAGCCGATTCCCTGATCTAAGACCACAGATACCCTTTGACTATAAACCTCAAGCCCAGGAAATCTGAAAGTGCAAGAGCAATTCTGTAGACTTTTTTGTGTGACACAAGGAAGCAGACTCACCTCCACCCTTCTTAGTGGTAATCAGACAAATGGAACCGGAACAAAGGCAGTGTAGAAGATTAATTCTTGGGTTGAGCGAGACGCTGGAGAGGGAGGGAACGTTGCTACTGTGCGCCTCCGAGCCGCCACAGACCTGTGGTTACATCTGCTGGGAGGTACAAGACCCTCAGCTTGGGTACGTACTACATATCTCTGATGCTCTTACTGCAGGATATCCTTCATAAGGCACTTACCTGAAGTACTCCTGTGTTAGCCAGTTACCTAAGCAAAATGAAATGACAATTACAAAATCTAATATATCCTAATTGGTTCTTACGTAACTCAGTGGATGTGGCCAAAACATTGTAATACTCAGTGCCGACCGCTTAGGATACCAGTTGTCAGAAATGTGTAAAGAAAAAAAAAATACCAGACAACCATGCCGTCTACTCTGATATATTGATATAAGTTGTATTTATTGAATAATATTTAACTGATGTAGTAACATTAGTAGCATTCTTGGTAAGGTACATCAAAGGACAGCCCAGGTATGTAATCCTGGGATTAATAGCATTCCTTGTTGCCAGTGTAACAAGGCATATATAGCTGGAGGTGGTGATGGTGAAGGTTTAAGGGAAGATAGAGACAATGATGATCAAACGAGTTGTAACAACAGAAGGAGAAGGAGATAAGTAAGGAAGGAGTGATGTACTGCTAGTTGTAAACCCAGATAGTTGGCTGGATCATGTGTAGAATCAGTCTTTGACTAGCTCTTTTAGGGATATCCTTTTATTATATATATATATATATATATATATATATATATATATATATATATATATATATATATATATATATATATATATTTTTTTTTTTTTTTTTTTTTCTTTTTTCATACTATTCGCCATTTCCCGCGTCAGCGAGGTAGCGTTAAGAACAGAGGACTGGGCCTCTGAGGAAACATCCTCATCCAGCCCCCTTCTCTGTTCCTTCCTTTGGAAAATAGAAAAAAAAAAAAAGAGGGGAGGATTTCCAGCCCCCCGCTCCCTTCCCTTTTAGTCGCCTTCTACGACACGCAAGGAATACGTGGGAAGTATTCTTTCTCCCCTATCCCCAGGGAATATATATATATATATATATATATATATATATATATATATATATATATATATATATATATATATATATATATATATATATATTCTTTCATTTCTGCTTTTCTCTTGTTTGTGCAAATTACACGAAATCGAGCAATACTGGACTGTTCTTTGAGATGATTATGTGACGATGAAGATGGAAGAACATAGAGGTTATAGTGTTCTTTGATCCTCAGGAAGAAAGTGGTTAAGAAAGTTTGGAAGATTACACACTAAAGTTATGAAGAACACATGTGTTGTCTCATTGAACAAACAATACAAACATATACATGTAGGTTTAAACACACGCATGAAAATATTCAGAATATTGGTGAGGGACGTCTTGGGCAGTTCTCTTCCTGCTCCCTGGAAACCACTCATGCTCCCCTGTCCTGGTTTGGTGAAGGTTATGAATTATGTTTATGTTAGTGTCATTTTCTGTTCTCGTTTTTCCCAGATTTTGGTTCCTTTGTTACTTAGTCGTATGTCAGGAGGGGTTGTCTTGGTTGTAGCGTGAACTTGTGTATTCACTGTGTGTGTGTGTGTGTGTGTGTGTGTGTGTGTGTGTGTGTGAGTGTGTGCGTGTGTCTGTGTGTCTGTGGGTGTGGAGAAATTTGATTGGCAGCAAGTTTTAGGGCTCTGTCCTGCACGTTGTGTAAGATCTTTGATTTGTCTGTTGCTTGGAGCATGTATGGGATTTGGAGGACACTGAAGAATGGGAAGGATTACTTATCGCTTATATTAGATGTCTTTATTTTTGTGCTGATGTTTTTAAGTCTGTGTAATGTGGAGAGCACAGCCATTACTTGTCTGCTTTGTCTCTGACCTATTTGATGCCATAGTTGCTGAAGGTACTCCCCAGAAGAATACCTTTATTTATGAAATCTCTAATCAGGTCGCCAGATTTTGATTGTTGGTTCTTTGCGCTACTGGTGATGTGGTGAATTTGTTTACGTTCGCGTGTATTTTCCAGTTCTTCTCGTGTACATTAATTTTGTCCACTCCTCTGGTAGTCTTTCTGTTGAACATGGCTTTTGCTTTTCCTTCGTACGATACTATCTGTTTGAGGTCATCCACATATCCTCTGTCGATGTTGGCTGCTATTGGGGTGGCTTGTTCCTGGTATATATCTATATATACATTATGTACAGAGTTGGAGAGAGTACATGGCCTTGGGGAACACCAGCATGAAGGTCAGATTTAAGACCCACTGAATTAATCATTTGGATTTGTACAGTAGCTACGTCTCGAAATGTACATAATGTTTTGCTGGTATTTCACGTAGGTCAAGATGACTCGCTCTGCCTCAGCCCACCGTCTCAGATCTTATCAGAGGCTTTGTTTACGTCCCTCACCACCAAGTGACAGAGATGTTGGTAAGCGAGCTTTAACATAATTGTTTCTGTGGCTACTGCTGCTGCTTCCTGTTAAATCCGGACTGGTGCGCAGTAGGATCATTGTCTTCCAGTAATGTTCCCAGTCTTCTGTTTAGTATCTTTCCATATATTTTTCCCGGTTCTTCGTGAACTGAGATGGGTCTTTGGTTTATTGGGTGAAGAGGTGATTTTTCCTTCTTTAGGGTTCATTTTCATTATCGTATTTTTGAGTTAGTGCGGAAAGAATCCGATCGAGTTGTTTGCGTTGAATATGTTCCTTAAGTTGATAACAACTGCTCTGGTGAGTTGAGCAGAATATTTCCAATATTTCCAAGAACTGTGTTTTGTGTGTGTTACTTTTCCATAATATTCTTTATTGTTTTCCTTGATGTAATCTCAGTGTCTTCCTGTGACGTGTCTTTATGAAGCAATGAATGTTGTTTGGAAGGCTTTGTGTAACTAGTTACTTGTTTTCTTAACCGAAATTTTGGTTTTCCTCTTCACATATGGTAAAGGCCTTATTCCACGTTTCACGGAAAGCTTTTTTTTTTTTTTCTATACTTCCCAGAGTAAACTTTATAAACTCTTATCATCTATAAGATAAGAGGTATCAGTTTTGCTGCCTCCACAGAGAGTATGAGGATGTCTCCAGATCTGGGCTGAGGTAATACTATCTCTCCTTCAGTTTGTTCTCCCTTCCGGTATTTGCTGCCTCTGCTGCTCTTCCTCTCACTTAAAGCTGATGCAGTTAATATCTCCGATAATGCATGCTACCCTGTCTGTCCTGGGCTGCAAAAGTTCCTACAGCATTAAACTGATATTATGATAATTTGAAGAGTTTGGTCCGTTTTGGGATGAGGAAGAGTTCTGTAGCTTATGGTGGGGACGGTAGTTTTTTTGGCTTCATCTATAATTTGGTACCAGTTGTACAGCTAGGCCTTCATCAGTTTCTTCAATATCGCCTTCGTGGATATGGTCATCGTCTGTAAGGTTAGCAGTAAGATGGTTTCTGAAAGCCCGTATGTTGCCTTGTTCAAGTCGTATCCGAGGTTGGGCTGGGATCTGAATGGGAGTAGCTGGGATGGTGGTAATGGTTGGGATGGTGGTAATGGTTGGGATGTGGTCGCTGGATGTCATTGGTGATGGTTCAGTGTAGAGGTTACGGCGAGTTTTACTGTTTGTATTACTTAAGTCAGGACTTGTTGTGGCTGAGTGAGGTGCATAGAAGGATGGGAAAGTGAGGACCAGGAGAGTCTTGTTAGCCCTTATTGTGTTAAGGTGACCTCCTGGTACGTTGGTGTAGTTATCTCCAAGTGAGGTTTTGTTTACATTATGGTCTACCAGCAGATAGACCGGAATTTCTCGTCTAATTAACTTTTCGTAGTTTTTGAGTTGGGATATAGGGTCTGCCAGGTGGTACATCAGAGGTGGCAATGGTGATGTTCCCCGGTCTTGGTGAATTCTAAAGTGTTTGTGTTCAGAAATAGTCGGTTAGTTTGTAGGAAATATTCCACCGTACGGCTACTGCTGTTCCATCACTGACTCTGGTCATGTATGTATAACACAGTCTGTTCATTTATGTCCTACACAGTCAGGGAATTTGAAAATTCTCGTTGCTTTTATGGCCATGACTATTGATGAGGATGACCTCCGGTTTGATGTGTAGGTATGTGTGTGTGTTGCTGTTGAACTGGGACTCTCTGGTATTCCTGTGCCGGACGTTATGTTTTGCTATCTTTAGTTCTGAAGGTAACGGGTTACCGGTGGACTTTCTGTTCCTCGAGTCTCTGTTCCGAAGCGGATCCTCTTCCCGATCCTATCATTTCGAATTTGTCTTCAGTTGTAGTTTGCCAACGCTCTGTTGGTTTAATTAGATCTTTACAGAGATTTCTGAATACTTTCCTTCTAAGTCTTTTTCAAAATGTCTACTTGTATCTGTTCCATTTTAAGACCATCTATCCCCTTTCAAGATCATCTATCCCATTTTAAGACCATCAATGAGTTCTTCTGTATATAGATGCCTGGCCATCCTTGTTTGTAGGTTGTTATTATTTATAGACCGATCTGTTGTCTCCAGCTGGGACTGAAACTTGTGCATTTCTTGAGTTTTTCTCTATTGTAGACTCGGTCATTTTGCGGTATTTCATCTTCCGTTTGAATGTCCTCACTTTTAGTCTTTCTCTTCGCCATCACTTTCCTAATATATTGTTTCGTGTTTAAGGATTTGAGGTTATTGTTTTGTGATTCTGTTTTCAGTGATTCAGTTATTTCCTTAGATAACTGGTTCTTTTTTTTAAATTTAACTGGAGGCAGAGTGTTGACACATTGCAGCCAGAATGATCTCGAAGATCCCGGCTTTACGGAATTAACCGAGTGCTCCTGCAACAGGCACGTCATCATTGTACCTAGTGTTGTTAAGGAGAGCAGCACTGGATGCTGTCATGAGCGACGTTGCTTCTGTTGCTGCAGTGTTGGGCAACAGTAGGTACTGCATGCTCTCATGAGCGACGTTGCTTCTGTTGCTGCAGTGTTGGGCAACAGTAGGTACTGCATGCTGTCATGAGTGACGTTGTGCATGTTGCTGCAGTTTCAGCTATTTCTATGTAAATTTTCTGGGTTTTAGTTTCCCTTCCTTCCATGTCCTATTCTGTTTTGATTCTTATAGAAGCGTTTCTTTTCTTGCATCTCATTGCTAAGGTCCGGCACGATGCTTCGCAAGATATGCATTTTCTTTGATGTTACATTACATGGCTTTGATGTATGGGTTAGGTCGTTGCACTCTGAGCAGATTCTCAAGTGTGATGGTTTTGTGCAGTCGTTGGTCGTGTGGTCTTTGATTTTGGAGCATTTCCTCCCTTGCTTGGTACTTGTAGGTTGACCATCAGGTAATCTTTTGTATGCCTTTTTGGCCATTTGCGTATCTGCAAAGACAATCTGGATTGTGTTTAGTTTCTTATTTCTTGCGTTGGGTAGTTTACTTAGTTCTGTGATATTAGGCCGTGATTGGCGGGCTTGTATTTCATTCTTAATATCCTCCTCACTGTTGTCGAAAATCAAGATGTCTAGTATGGAGCAGGAGATTATCCTGCTGGCTTTTATATCACAGGGAAGTTACGGTTCTAGATTTTCTTTCTTGAGTTTCTTGAGGTTTCCGGTGTGAAAAGCGGGTCTGCATCTTTCTCATCTTGAATGATGGCTATGGTTGTCAGTCAGTGTGATGACGTTACCAGTGACGGACGCAGTTATCTCCAGGAGTCTTCCTCTGGTTGTAACAACCTTGAGACGTGGATGTTAAACTTTCATCCTTGACATCTTTCAAGCGTTCATACCACTGGCTGGGTCTCCTGTGATTGCCTATGTTTACCAAGCTTCTAAGCCAGAAAATTACACCACCACACCCATCCCAGCGCCACTTGTCTGGTTGTAAGGTGGTTCAGTGGCTGCCTTGAAAAACAGACCCCCCAAAAAATTGGTACCTAGAGTCCTACGTGAGTGAGTTATGGAAGACGTCATTCCCTCGCCAGCAATGCCAGGTAAAACCCTGAAACCACGACCTCCACACCAGGGAAGCCCTGGCACGATCACCACGTACCCTGGGGGTTCGACGGTTGAAAGTGTTTGCCAGTATCGGAAACGAATACCCGCGGCTGGTTACCCACTCAGGACCCCTTACTGACGGGAGAAGGGAAGGAGATATATGTCGAGATACAGACCCTGTACCACGTCGGTGGCGAACTGGCCACAGTCGCCTCCACACCTTGGGAAAGTATATTCCCGGACGGTGTAGGCAAGCGACCGTATGGTGTACAGCAGCCGTGCGTGGGCTGCAAACAAGACCTCACGAAACACTCTCGATGGAGGCTCGTGGTAAAGCTGGCTCCTCTGTGTGGCGGTGGTGGTACATGACTCCGAGTAGCAAGAATGACCAACGCCTGATTGGTAACCACAATCCTTCCTCAGTTGCCAGTTGCGTACATTGAGCCAGTGTATGGTAGAAAACACACGATCGTTTGTATGATAGTGGTAACTCCAGCGGGAATGACCAACTCCAGTTGGACAAAACTACAAATCAACTCCAGTAAATATGTAATGAATGTATAATGAATGTATTGGCTAAACTGGTCATGGTTTACGTACTGAACACAAGACATCTGTTAGATATGGACAAGAAGGCTCCGTATATATATATATATATATATATATATATATATATATATATATATATATATATATATATATATATATATATATATATTCCTATCAGTCCACGGGGAAAATTAAACACGATAAGTTCCCAAGTGCACTTTCGTGTAATAATCATATCATCAGGGGAGACTACAAGAGAAATATAACAGTCAGTTGATATACAATGAAGAGACGTAGCTAGGACGCTGTTTGGTAAACATATATGAACATATATATCATCAATGATGCCTCTTGTGTTACTTTGATCAAAGTGTAGTATTCAAAAGAAAAATTGCGGAATCTTCTCTTATTACCTGTCGAGAAAATATTAACTTCTGACATGGTGAGTGGACCCCGGACACCATAACCTGACCCACAGGCAGTATGAGGGTTATATCACTTGCTTACGTCGTCCAAACATATGACCCAGCCTCATACTGCTAACGTTTCTCTACAGTTTTTCTTGCCAGAGTTTTCTCATACCTAATCGTATACCACTTTCGTGGGGAGGGTCGTAGTGTATGGCACGAGATATACAATCATTCTTTTATTTCCATAGCGGCGATCTTATCTTCATCCATCAATGAATGGAACATAACATATTTTCCTGTGTATATATATATATATATATGTATATATATATATATTATCCCTGGGGATAGGGGATTAAGAATACTTCCCACGTATTCCCTGCGTGTCGTAGAAGGCGACTAAAAGGGGAGGGAGCGGGGGGCTGGAAATCCTCCCCTCTCGTTTTTTTTTTTTTTTTTTTTTTTTTTTTAAGGGAAGGAACAGAGGGGGCCAGGTGAGGATATTCCAAAAAAGGCCCAGTCCTCTGTTCATGGCGCTACCTCGCTAACGCGGGAAATGGCGAATGGCTTGAAAGAAAAAGATAGATATCTGGGAGTGGATCTGGCAGCGGATGGAACCATGGAAGCGGAAGTGGATCATAGGGTGGGGGAGGGGGCGAAAATTTTGGGAGCCTTGAAAAATGTGTGGAAGTCGAGAACATTATCTCGGAAAGCAAAAATGGGTATGTTTGAAGGAATAGTGGTTCCAACAATGTTGTATGGTTGCGAGGCGTGGGCTATGGATAGAGTTGTGCGCAGGAGGATGGATGTGCTGGAAATGAGATGTTTGAGGACAATGTGTGGTGTGAGGTGGTTTGATCGAGTAAGTAACGTAAGGGTAAGAGAGATGTGTGGAAATAAAAAGAGCGTGGTTGAGAGAGCAGAAGAGGGTGTTTTGAAATGGTTTGGGCACATGGAGAGAATGAGTGAGGAAAGATTGACCAAGAGGATATATGTGTCGGAGGTGGAGGGAACGAGGAGAAGAGGGAGACCAAATTGGAGGTGGAAAGATGGAGTGAAAAAGATTTTGTGTGATCGGGGCCTGAACATGCAGGAGGGTGAAAGGAGGGCAAGGAATAGAGTGAATTGGAGCGATGTGGTATACAGGGGTTGACGTGCTGTCAGTGGATTGAATCAAGGCATGTGAAGCGTCTGGGGTAAACCATGGAAAGCTGTGTAGGTATGTATATTTGCGTGTGTGGACGTGTGTATGTACATGTGTATGGGGGGGGGGGTTGGGCCATTTCTTTCGTCTGTTTCCTTGCGCTACCTCGCAAACGCGGGAGACAGCGACAAAGTATAAAAAAAAAAAAAAAAAAAAAAAAAAAAAAAAAAAAAAAAAAATATATATATATATATATATATATATATATATATATATATATATATATATATATATATATATATATATATATATATGCAGGATTGAAATCAAGAGAGTAGAGGCAGATGAGAAGTGTGCAGGTTTAAAGTCATGAGATTTTGAAGTATATGATTTTGTCGAAATTCGATCTGAAAGGTTTTGTGAATATATTGGTAATTTTGAGCATTACGTGTGTCATAATAGGCAAGATTATGCACCGGATTCATGGTTCTCTCACGTGAGAATTGATCATATGGTCATCTCCTATATTGTCACAGTTGTACCTGGCGCTGGTGCAGTATACATAACGTAAAGCTGACGTCACCTGACATGCTGGAGGCTTAACACTATAGCTGTGTGTGGCGCTTGTCCTGTGACGCAGGATGAGGGCGTGACTCATGACACGTCCTACCTCGTTACTGACAGATGGAGGAGGGCCTGACTCATGACTGAAGGTGAAGGAAGTGCAACCGAAGCACTGACTGAAGGTGGAGAGCCATACACAGTGATGAAAAAGCTACGTGACCACTGACTAGAAGGTGACGGCCTGGCTCGTGGTCGTTTACGGACTGGGGAGAACCTGACGCCTGACTGAGTAGCTGCTCGCCACAGACTAATGGGAGAGAGTCTGACTCACAGCACTAAGTGAACGACGAGCTAACTGGTTTCTACTGAGGGGCTGAAGAGGGAGACCTGACACGTTGTATATGATGGAGTTTTTTCTCTCATTAACCTGAACCTGGGCCTTCTGGTTCATAGCAACCTACTCTGACCACTGCACCACATTATGGACGTGACGTGAATAGCAGATCTAGATGATGTTAAAGTTTGTATTGTTTCATGAAAGGTTTTTGATAGCCTGCTGCTTAACTGTGTTCTCTTTTCCCAGGTGAGTGCTGGAGATGCAGGGTTGTGAGGTGTGAGCTCAGGAGCGGCTGTGAGTGTCGGCCTCCTGCAGCCCTCGCGATGGCTTGTGTTGCGTGTCTGCACAAGTGTTGTGTGTGACACACGTCATGCAACATGTAAGGTACAGTGTAGTGTAGTGTAGTTCCAAGTGAAGGACCTGGTGACCACTGGTGCTCATTTGTTGAGGTATGTTGAGGTATCACTAAGTGTGCTGTATGAGTGGGAGGGTCAGGTATTCCTGCACAGTGAGCCTTTTGAGGGTGAGGGATAGGCCTCACCAGGATAGTGTGAAGTGCGTGTGTTAAAGTCAGATGGCGGGAGGGAGGTGTGGTGATGATGGTGTTGTAGAAGCGAGCTATTAGGGATGATGACTGGCGGGGCAAGGGAGGGGTTATGGTGGTGATGACTCTGTTTCAATCCCTCATCAGCAGATGACTTGAGCACATTATATACGTAATTAGTCATCATCAGGAGAAGGTGTGTCACATGAAATGTCTTGAGAAACCCAGGATAATCTGTGGTAATGAACATTGTCTTCACACGAAAAAAAAAGGAGAAAATTATAATAATTGAAGCGACATCACCAGCCCATTATAGTGTAATGGAAGAGCCATAACAGTTGGGTTCGTGAAATTATGTAGTTGTAAAACAGTTTAATTAAAAGTGCAGCTGGTGGTATGTATCGTGCAGATTACCAGAGCTGCTGGCCAATATTGGTGCCACACACGACAACATGGTATGTACACCACTATAAACACCCTACCCTCGGCCGGCCCGGCTTTGAAAATCATGAAACGTTTAAAGTCAAGCATTCCCCCCTTACACCCCATCCTCTCCGCCCCAAACACCGCTTTTAACACTTCTTTAGTACTGGCTGGTGTCATGTGGCAACAATAGCTGTTGTCCCGTACACTGGCCAGTGAAGGTTGGCAGCAACAGCTGTAATGTAGCCAACCATGTAACGCATCTGTATTATTCAGTGTTCCCATAACACATCTGCAATGCCTACAGATGTAGTACTCACGTCCCAAAATCTCTTCCCAATGACTGGCCAGTGACTGCTACCAGCAGTGACACAGTCAGACTCAAGCAATAGCAGTGCTACCTCCAGCAGTGATCTCCTCCCCCGTTCCTCAGTACTTGATTTGATTTGTGTTGGTAACCCTGGCATGTTTATTGTGCCGCCCATGCTCATCCTGTGAGCGGTAGCGCAAAAGGATTACAAGGGTCGCACAGGGTCTTTAAAACTCAGACCCCAGTGGGTTCATATTACATAGAACGTTACAGTTCATAACAGGTATTTCAGTACATACGTTACATAGCCTCATATGGCAAGTTTTACCGACTAGATGCAAAGAGTGGATACAAACTTAGAATTTCAGGTATCTTGTTGTTAACAATAAGGTGTTGTGACATTTCTTCCAGGGTTTGTTTATATTTTCCCCTAAAAGGCTCTATTTTTTCACATTCTAAGACACACTGTTCTAGTTTGTGTCCAAATCTTTGACCACAAACTTTACAGTTCACACGATTAGCATCTCCAGTTAGGCCGAAGCGCCAAATGTAGCTATAGCCTAGCCTTAGTCTAGCAGTTACAACATCATGTAATCTGCTGATCTTATTACTTTCTCCACATACATGTTTTACTTTACACATTCCACTGTGATGGAAAATGTTTCTACTTGTGCTTATCTGAACTCGTCTTCGTATTTCAAAGAGGTCAGTTAGTTCCTCTCTATTTACAGTTTTGATGCTTGTGATTGAGAGCCCAGTGTTGTTGTTATCACCTTTACTAAGTGCAAGTTTGGCTGAAGCGTCAGCTTTGTCATGCTCGCGGAAGCCTATATGAGAGGGAAGAGATAACAGTTTGATTTGAAACTCTTGAGCAATAATGTCTTGAGTATTTGTGTCTGGCTTCAGAAACCAACATGTTACATTCTGATCTCAGGGTGTTCAGGGCACGTAGTGACGATACAGAATCAAGATAATTCAACCGTCTGTGGCAGTGATTTCTATCTGCTCAAGGGCGATAAGCATGGCCGACAATTCAGTTCTTAAATTTTTTTCTCTGCTCTCTCACCATCGGTCTGGATCACAATGGCAGCACCACCTGCCCTCCCAGTGGCAGGGTCGTGAGAACCGCCAGTATAGATGATGTACTGGGCTATGTTGTTGTCAGTCTGGAGTTTCTCTGTATGTTCAGGAGCAATGGTCTTGGCTAAGTGTTGAAGGTGAAGATTATAAGTAATTTAATTCTTGGGTGGATAAGTAGGAGTAGTGACGTCAGAGGGAGATATCTGCCAGAGAGGCAGGAAATGCTGCTGCTTCCTGATTTTATACAAATTATGTACACCAAACATTGTCATGTGGTTGCCTGTTATTTGGATCCAGTTAAATTCACTTGTCTCATGACATATATGGTTTAATAGTTCTTTAGTGACAACATTATCTGGATCATGAGGCAGAAGTTTCAGTCCGATCATAAGACTGATTTCAAGTATTCTGGCCTCAGTGCTGGGAATATTAAGTTCTTTCTGCATGGTAAGTACTTGAGTGGACCTCGGGCAACCAAGTATGATTCTTAAGGCTTCATTTGCATTTTTTCAAGTTTGTTGATACCTCTGCTGTTGTGTAGGACCAAAACCGGTCCGTGGTAATCTATTAGAGACCTAATATAAGCCAAGTGCATCATTTTAACAATTCTAATATTTGCACCATAATTAGGATTGTCCCCTGCAGCAGCTCGAAGAGCTGAGTCTGTCTGTCCATTGTTGATTTAGTTTTTGCACACCAGCTGCAACGCATGGGACTGAGACACCAAGATATTTAAAGGAGGAGACGAAGTCAATCGGGTTTCCACCAAATGTCAACTTAGATGATCCGCTCCTGCCATTACCAATTCGTTTATTAAAGACCTTAGTTTTATCTGCAGATATGATGAAGCCAAGGCTTTCACAGGCTATGTGTATGCAGTTTTGGTATGTACAAGAATATCATCAGCATAGCTAATAGGGATATTTCTGGGACATTGTTGAATCGTTTTCAGTAATGCATTGATTATTACATTGAACAAAGTGGGGTTAAGTACTCCACCTTGAGGAGTGCCAAGTAGCATGTCTTTAACTTCATTTTTGTAGCCTTGAAACAACACAGCAGACTTTCTGTTAGAGAGGTAGGCGAGTGTCCAGTACAGGAACCGGCGACCTATATCCATTTTTGCTGACTCATAACTTGCCAGTTGGCAGTATCAGATGCAGCTTTTAGGTCAAGAAAAGTGGTGTACTTATGCCCTCTGTCCCCATGAACTGTTAGGAAAGTAGTGATACAGTTGTGTACACTTTTGCCATGTGTGAAACCATTGATATAAGGCAACATGTGGTCTTTGATTCTGTGTTGAAGTCTGTTGAGCACCATCCTCTCAAACGTTTTGCTCAGGCAACTCGTCAGTAAGAGCTATGATTGGCTGTCCAGTCTCTGGTCTAGGCCAGTATAGCTGGGTACAGCCCTGCCCTACCTCACCACCTGCTGTTGGTCTCAATGAGGTCAGTAATGTGCACATTGGCCGCCCAGCAACACCTGCAACATTACATTACCTCCCTCAATACTGTATGTAGTTCATAATACACCTTTATAATCTCGGGAATGTATCTGAATCCAGAATGTATTCCATTGTATAAGCCTCACTGTACTGTGTGGCGCCCACCTGAATGTAGCGGGTGATGCTGGCCAGCCAGTGTGACGGGAATTTGTATGTGATTTGTGCCGCCGGGGACGTGGCCGGCCCGTGACCACGCCAGGGAAGGAGAGTATGTGGCCGGCCCGTGACCACGCCAGGGAAGGAAGAGAGTACGTGGCCGACCCTTGACCACGCCAGGGAAGGAGGAGAGTACGTGGCCGGCCCGTGACCACGCCAGGGAAGGAGGAGAGTACGTAGCCGACCCGTGACCACGCCAGGGAAGGAGGAGAGTATGTAGCCGACCCGTGACCACGCCAGGGAAGGAGGAGAGTACGTGGCCGGACCTTGACCACGCCAGGGAAGGAGGAGAGTACGTAGCCGACCCGTGACCACGCCAGGGAAGGAGGAGAGTACGTGGCCAGCCCGTGACCACGCTAGGGAAGGAGGAGAGTACGTAGCCGACCCGTGACCACGCCAGGGAAGGAGGAAGGTACGTCGCCGGCCCGTGACCACGCCAGGGAAGGGGGAAAGTACGTGGCCAGCCCGTGACATACCAGGAGAGAGAAGTGTATGTGGCCAGTCCGTGACTGCGATAGTAAAGAGAAAGTGTAAATCATCGGCCCGTGATCTCGTTTGGGTGGAGGACGTGGCAACTCGTGATCTTCCAGTGAAAGGTCAAGACGGAGATCGTCTCGTTGTGTACATGACAGGCCCATGACCACACCATGGTTGGGACGCGGGGACAGGAAGCGGAAAGAACACAGTGGGCGGCCACAACAGGAGGTTGTCCGGGTGGAGACACGGTGGACAGCCACAACAGGAGGTTGTCCGGGTGGAGACACGGTGGACAGCCACAACAGGAGGTTGTCCGGGTGGAGACACGGTGGACAGCCACAACAGGAGGTTGTCCGGGTGGAGACACGGTGGACAGCCGCAACAGGAGGTTGTCGAGGTGGGAGCAGTGTGGGCGGCCTCAACAGGAGGCTGTTCAGGTGGGGGCAGTGTGGGCGGCAGCTGGGCTCACTGTGACTTGCAAGGAGAGAGACTTCACTCACTCCAGCCTCAACCCTTTGCCTAGCCTTTCATGGTCCTAGTTTTCCATTAATGTTTACCACTCAATCATAAAACTTTTTATTACCGAACATTTTTCTATGGTTTGATTTTTTCCTTGTATCTTTGCTTTCTTTCTCTCTCCCTCTTTTCCCCTCCCATATTTGCCTTACACCCTCTTTCCTCCCCTCACCCTCACCGGCATTAGAGTTTATAAACAATGGCGCTTTTATGGTGTTGTTCCCGGCTCAAGAGTCGGGAGGGACGTGTGTCCCCGTCCCTTGGTAAGCCGTTCCCCAGCATCCGGTGTCCCCCGCCCCGTGGCATGTTGCCCCCAGCATCCTGTGTGCCCGAAAGCTAAGACATATTCTTTATTAAGACTGTGCTGACGAAAGATTGATACACGTAACTTTATGAACCTCCGTACGAAAACTTCTGGATGTTTGTTGAACAATGATTTTGTCGTAAAGTTTCGTGCCGTACAGGAGGTAAGGCTCGGCCTTGTGTGGTGTTAATATGACCAGAAAAGGATAAAAACGTGAATAGGACTTACTGACAGACCGCAGTAATAAGAAGCCATTACAAAGTGGGTGTTGCTGTGTGTGTGTGTTTGATGCTGATGGTGGTGGAGATGAGGTAAGGTTTCAGCTCCGCCTCGCAGCCTCCTGACACATCCCCACGACGCTACGTTACCTTCATGTGCTGGGGAATATATTGTGTTGTACGCAGTTGAGACGTTTGTCTCTTCTTTGTAATCCATGAACGAAAAAAAAAAAAAACGAGCTTTTTGTGTATATAGCGAGGAGACTAACCCATTTAGTTAACTTTAGAAGAGTAGTTAAAGAAATCTCATTCGGAATTCCTCATCATTGAAAGTAATTATAGAGCTATGATGGTTTTTACGCCAGCCGAACGGGATTAGAACATCTTTTAATGACGAAGAATCACCGGAGGATCTAGAAATGGCTGCTCTCTCCGGTTAGCTGAAAGACATGTATTTTCAGCGCTCCTGGTCTGAACAGGCGGTTTTGCTAAGCCTTGCTTGGTGGATTACGGGCCGCTGTTCTGGTGTGTTTACCTGGGTAGCGTATAGAGGCTGGCCCCATGGAACAGCCCGTCCTGCTGGTCACGCTAATGGAAATGATGGAATGATACGGAGGACGTGAGATATATCTCTGTTTCCGAAGGGTTCTTTCTAATACTTCCAGGCCGTGGAGTCGACCCAACCACCCCTTCTCCTGGAAGGACCGAGACCATGGCACTTCGATCATGGAATAATGACTGAACATGTACCATAATTCCCCATTCTTACACAGTCTTCCTACTCAGGAACGGGGCTGAAAGAGTCGAGATGATGGCAACGAAGCCATTAAGAATTCTGACGCGGAATCCTCCCATCGCAGAATTCTAGAATCTATGGATATAAGACTTGTCTGTATTCGCTAATTATAGGGGCATTTCATCGAGGTTTATAGCGATAGAGACAGACAAAAAAATGATGAATTTAATGCCAAAAAGATGCTAGATCTGCAGATGCTTCCCGGGGGAGCTGTTGAGGTACTAACTACTAACTTAGACTCGCGTAAAAGTTATATTCAAAAGAAAAATCCTTAATTCGAGGAGAACTTAGCAAGAGAGATTGCCAGCCGAGGAGTTGATGAAGGTGCAGCGAATTTTGAAGAGGTTGAGCGATTCTTTGATGCGACGTTCATCCTCTCATTGAGGAACTGCCTGGTGGGGTTGTGGCAGTTGTGTATGTGATGGATGTCCCCCATTACACATCATCACAAAGGCGCTGCTTCAAATGACAGAACTATGTTGATACGGGTAAAGTCTTTCGCTCAGAAGAGATGATCATCACTGTTGTATAATTAATGACTGAATAGAAGCATTTTATTATGTTATCGTACAGTTTTAAGAGAAAAAGTTTTTGGTCGGGAAAACTTCAACTTTACTTTTTTTTTTGTAGGGTAACGGATACGTTTGAAAACTTCAGTATGATTACTCTTTTTCATACTAAAAACGAAACTGGGAGTGAAATTATGTTCGGGAGGCATTAAGATCTGTGATTATGTGAGTACATTTTATAATGATTGTTATTATTCGCTTCGTATTTACTGAGCATCCCTCTGGAAGGGGAAGCATTATGAGAATTTTTTCCTTTATTGTTTCAAGAACAGAAGCATTCCATTATGTTATGTTACAGTTTTAGATTTTTTTTTTTGGGTGGGGGGATTATGAAATCCCCTTGAAGTATTCTTGCCATCAATTTTTGGTATTTTTCCTATGGTAATAAATTTCCTTGAAAACCTTTGTATAAGGAATCCCAAATTGTTTGAAAGTCCAGGTGAACCAGCTGTGGAGACGAGCGTCTAACCTCCAACAAGTGCAAGTCCTACAGAACAGAGAGAGAAATGATAACAAGCGAAACGTAAGAAAAGATGTCTTTAAGCGAGGCTGTGAGGGCAGACCGCACGACGCGACGCTGCATGTCTGAACGTTGTTACTCTATGTCAAGCTGAAGTGTGGACGTGTGTGTGGTTTTCATCAGCATCACCAGCCGGCCTCAAGATGTTGGATCCCGTCCCCAGGTCTTGTAAGGGATCATCACTGGAGCCTTCCCATCACCTCGTGTGTAGTACGAGTACGCAGAGAACCATCATCATGATTGCATCGACGACGATATATGAACCTCATATGCCACAAAAGGTTGCAAAGAACTCCAGATTCTCAGTGATGTGGCTGTTTTGATCAACCTTCGATGGGACGCGCAGTCCTTTGGAGGGAGAGTGAGAGAATCTGTAGATCTTGGTATGAGTCTCGGTAGAATAATTCCACCGGTTGGAGTGCCTCAGATCCCACCATAGACCAGTCCAGTGCAGACACACTGCAAGCATTTGGTATAGGAGCAAGGAAGAGGGAAAACAGCGAAGAGGATATGCTTGAAAGCACAGTTCAGCAGAGATCCACACAGATGGGCTGCGACGGTTCCGCATTCATGGGGCATAAGTGTTGCTGCTGGTGGCAGTGGCTTACGTCCTACGGCTTCCATCTTCACCGCTGAGCTGTATGCCATACCATAAGCAGTAAAGCTCACCAAGGAGCGGGAGAAACAAAATGCAGTCACCTACTCGGATTCTCATTGGAAACCATCGACGGAATAAATCCACCACATCCAGTGGTGCAGGATATCGAAGACTGGCTTCCATTGAAGTTGATATGAGACGAAGATATCTGTATCCTGGGGCCGCGCTCACGATGGCATTCGTGGGAACGAACGGGCTGTTCAGCAAAGATACGAAGACGTATATACACAAATGACACCACAATAAAAGGAAGCAGGTGTGGAGACACATGCCAGCCATGAACAATCTGTGAAGAATTAGGTCAGACTTTGACAGGTGGTTGACGAGCTTTCGCTCCAGCCGATAAATTGAAGTGGTTCCAGCCAGGCTTAGGATCGACTCACTGGATTGACTTAGGGATGGTTAATGGTAGGGGACTAACCTCCACTCTGTGATGTGTCGGGAACCATTAACAGTGACCCAGTGTCAGGAACCATTAACAGTGGCCCACTGTCGGGTACCATTAACAGAGACCCAGTGCTGTGAACCATTAACAGTGGTCTAGTGTCGGGAACCATTAACAGTGGTCCAGTGTCGGGAACCATTAACAATGGCCAAGATAGTGGAAATGTGTGGCTTTCTTGGATCTAAAAGTAAAATTTTAATGCCTCTTAACGCTCACGTCTGTAATGAGAGGAGACTGTGACATTTCTTATCTGTTTGCCTGCAGGAAACCAATATGAAATACAAGGTAAATCTTATCTGCAATGGACTTTGGTTGAAATTTATATTCTGACGTTGTAGAATGTTAAAATTCATTAATCTAATTTTCTCAAGGTATTTGCCTAAGCCTTTTTAATGTTCCAGATTATTATTATTATTATTATTATTATTATTATTATTATTATTATCATTATTATTATTATTATTATTATTATTATTATTATTATCATTATTATTATTATTATTATTATTATTATTATTATTAGTATTATTTACGTTATGATTGTCAGCAACTGACGTATGCCAATAAAGATCTTTGTTATGAACACAGCAGATGATCCTGAATAATCAGTAAGCCAGGGACCCCTGCTGGAGGCCTTGGTCGAGGAGACATACCTCCTGACACTCCTGATGGAGGCCTTGGTCGAGGAGGCCACCCTCCTGACACTGCTGCTGGAGGTAATGGAGGAGGAGGCTGTCAGCCCCTCCACGCGGCCTCCTTACGTTCTAGTTGGAGGTCATCGCACGCAGGATTGACATTCCCGGGATGATCATGCAGTGTCCTGTTTTCCCGAATGTGAAGGAATTGTGAAAAATATGAAAAGATCTGGAATTCAGTAACAAGTTACTCGTCGTGTATAGGAAAAAAACAGAAGTACATTAATTAGTAGCAATTATACCTCAAGACAAACTTTATTTGCAATATTAAGAAATAGACTCCGCCAATCCTCAGGCACCTCATCATGAGTCATACATACATTAAATAACCTTACCAACCAGTCAATAATACAGTCACCCCCTTTTTTAATAAATTCCACTGCAATACCATCCAAACCTGCTGCCTTGCCGGCTTTCATCTTCCGCAAAGCTTTTACTACCTCTTCTCTGTTTACCAAATCATTTTCCCTAACCCTCTCACTTTGCACACCACCTCGACCAAAACACCCTATATCTGCCACTCTATCATCAAACACATTCAACAAACCTTCAAAATACTCACTCCATCTCCTTCTCACATCACCACTACTTGTTATCACCTCCCCATTTGCGCCCTTCACTGAAGTTCCCATTTGCTCCCTTGTCTTACGCACTTTATTTACCTCTTTCCAGAACATCTTTTTATTCTCCCTAAAATTTAATGATACTCTCTCACCCCAACTCTCATTTGCCCTTTTTTTCACCTCTTGCACCTTTCTCTTGACCTCCTGTCTCTTTCTTTTATACATCTCCCACTCAATTGCATTTTTTCCCTGCAAAAATCGTCCAAATGCCTCTCTCTTCTCTTTCACTAATAATCTTACTTCTTCATCCCACCACTCACTACCCTTTCTAATCAACCCACCTCCCACTCTTCTCTTGCCACAAGCATCTTTTGCGCGATCCATCACTGATTCCATAAATACATCCCATTCCTCCCCCACTCCCCTTACTTCCATTGTTCTCACCTTTTTCCATTCTGTACTCAGTCTCTCCTGGTACTTCCTCACACAAGTCTCCTTCCCAAGCTCACTTACTCTCACCACCCTCTTCACCCCAACATTCACTCTTCTTTTCTGAAAACCCATACAAATCTTCACCTTAGCCTCCACAAAATAATGATCAGACATCCCTCCAGTTGCACCTCTCAGCACATTAACATCCAAAAGTTTCTCTGTGGAAGGTATTAAGTATATATGGTGTGGGAGGCAAGTTGTTAGAAGCAGTGAAATGTTTTGATCAAGGATGTAAGGCATGTGTACGTGTTGGAAGAGAGGAAAGTGATTGGTTCTCAGTGAATGTAGGTTTGCGGCAGGGGTGTGTGATGTCTCCATGGTTGTTTAATTTGTTTATGGATGGGGTTGTTAGGGAGGTGAATGCAAGAGTTTTGGAAAGAGGGGCAAGTATGAAGTCTGTTGGGGATGAGAGAGCTTGGGAAGTGAGTCAGTTGTTGTTCGCTGATGATACAGCGCTGGTGGCTGATTCATGTGAGAAACTGCAGGAGCTGGTGACTGAGTTTGGTAAAGTGTGTGAAAGAAGAAAGTTGAGTAAATGTGAATAAGAGCAAGGTTATTAGGTACAGTAGGGTTGAGGGTCAAGTCAATTGGGAGGTAAGTTTGAATGGAGAAAAACTGGAGGAAGTAAAGTGTTTTAGATATCTGGGAGTGGATCTGGCAGCGGATGGAACCATGGAAGCGGAAGTGGATCATAGGGTGGGGGAGGGGGCGAAAATCCAGGGAGCCTTGAAGAATGTGTGGAAGTCGAGAACATTATCTCGGAAAGCAAAAATGGGCATGTTTGAAGGAATAGTGGTTCCAACAATGTTGTATGGTTGCGAGGCGTGGGCTATGGATAGAGTTGTGCGCAGGAGGATGGATGTGCTGGAAATGAGATGTTTGAGGACAATGTGTGGTGTGAGGTGGTTTGATCGAGTAAGTAACGTAAGGGTAAGAGAGATGTGTGGAAATAAAAAGAGCGTGGTTGAGAGAGCAGAAGAGGGTGTTTTGAAATGGTTTGGGCACATGGAGAGAATGAGTGAGGAAAGATTGACCAAGAGGATATATGTGTCGGAGGTGGAGGGAACGAGGAGAAGTGGGAGACCAAATTGGAGGTGGAAAGATGGAGTGAAAAAGATTTTGTGTGATCGGGGCCTGAACATGCAGGAGGGTGAAAGGCGTGCAAGGACTAGAGTGAATTGGATCGATGTGGTATACCGGGGTTGACGTGCTGTCAGTGGCTTGAATCAGGGCATGTGAAGCGTCTGGGGTAAACCATGGAAAGCTGTGTAGGTATGTATATTTGCGTGAGTGGACGTATGTATATACATGTGTATGGGGGTGGGTTGGGCCATTTCTTTCGTCTGTTTCCTTGCGCTACCTCGCAAACGCGGGAGACAGCGACAAAAAAAAAAAAAAATAGACTGTCTGACAGTTCACAAGTTGACACCAACTTTGGCCAGTCAGTAGCTCAGCTCGACTGACTGAGTCAACAGTGACCTTGGTCCAACTGTCTGTAATGGATGCCATAAACAGGTGGTGTGACCTGAGTTACGGCGCTTTACGGGCTATTACCACGGCGAAGACCGTCCTGGGTTCCATACAAAGCTCTCGGTTCGTCCTCGGAGATGCCACCTTGTCTTGTCACGACCTTTGTGCCGTCCACGGAGGACTACTGTGGCTCTCCTTGTCAACTGACGTCCTCGTATGGAGAACACATAGTGTAACTCTTGAGTTTGAAAACTTATGAAATTGGAAAGTCTGCAGAAGGGAACGATTCCTTTGATCATGTAGATTAAAATGAAGCTCCGTAACCATAGTATAGACCATTGTTACGGAAGTCCAGTGAAAAATCTAGCGAAGGCGTTAGAACATTGGTACCATTTGCTGCAGTTAAAAAGGAAACGTTAGAAAGGACAGAGATGTCATTTACCAAGATTTGTCAAAAAAGCAACAGAACCTACGATTGTAACTGTACTTAAGATGTAGGTGGTGCTTTTAGTCAGCCAGCGTTTGAAAATCTAAGAAATCTAGGAATGAGTATACCACGTTGAGAAAAGAGAAGAGAACTCCGAAAAAAAACCCAGTTTGGACAAACCAGGAGGCGATTCAAACTTAGTCATAGATATATCGGTATTGTATTTTTATTATTATGCTCTGTGGAAGGTATTAAGAATATATGGTGTGGGAGGCAAGTTGTTAGAAGCAGTGAAAAGTTTTTATCGAGGATGTAAGGCATGTGTACGTGTAGGAAGAGAGGAAAGTGATTGGTTCTCAGTGAATGTAGGTTTGCGGCAGGGGTGTGTGATGTCTCCATGGTTGTTTAATTTGTTTATGGATGGGGTTGTTAGGGAGGTAAATGCAAGAGTCCTGGAAAGAGGGGCAAGTATGAAGTCTGTTGGGGATGAGAGAGCTTGGGAAGTGAGTCAGTTGTTGTTCGCTGATGATACAGCGCTGGTGGCTGATTCATGTGAGAAACTGCAGAAGCTGGTGACTGAGTTTGGTAAAGTGTGTGGAAGAAGAAAGTTAAGAGTAAATGTGAATAAGAGCAAGGTTATTAGGTACAGTAGGGTGGAGGGTCAAGTCAATTGGGAGGTGAGTTTGAATGGAGAAAAACTGGAGGAAGTGAAGTGTTTTAGATATCTGGGAGTGGATCTGTCAGCGGATGGAACCATGGAAGCGGAAGTGGATCATAGGGTGGGGGAGGGGGCGAAAATTTTGGGAGCCTTGAAAAATGTGTGGAAGTCGAGAACATTATCTCGGAAAGCAAAAATGGGTATGTTTGAAGGAATAGTGGTTCCGACAATGTTGTATGGTTGCGAGGCGTGGGCTATGGATAGAGTTGTGCGCAGGAGGATGGATGTGCTGGAAATGAGATGTTTGAGGACAATGTGTGGTGTGAGGTGGTTTGATCGAGTAAGTAACGTAAGGGTAAGAGAGATGTGTGGAAATAAAAAGAGCGTGGTTGAGAGAGCAGAAGAGGGTGTTTTGAAATGGTTTGGGCACATGGAGAGAATGAGTGAGGAAAGATTGACCAAGAGGATATATGTGTCGGAGGTGGAGGGAACGAGGAGAAGAGGGAGACCAAATTGGAGGTGGAAAGATGGAGTGAAAAAGATTTTGTGTGATCGGGGCCTGAACATGCAGGAGGGTGAAAGGAGGGCAAGGAATAGAGTGAAGTGGAGCGATGTGGTATACAGGGGTTGACGTGCTGTCAGTGGACTGAATCAAGGCATGTGAAGCGTCTGGGGTAAACCATGGAAAGCTGTGTAGGTATGTATATTTGCGTGTGTGGACGTGTATGTACGTGTGTATGGGGGGGGGGGGCCATTTCTTTCGTCTGTTTCCTTGCGCTACCTCGCAAACGCGGGAGACAGCGACAAAGTATAAAAAAAAAAAAAAAAAAAAAAAAAAAAAAAAAAATTATTAAAGAGAAGCTGAGGTAAGATGAAATAATTCATTGTTGTCACATTAGAAGACACTATAACCACAGCACCAGGGGAATGGGATGATGAGATCTTGGAAAGCATGTAACTGCCAGGAAAGATATAAGCAGAGAGCTACAGGATCTTCCCTCCTCAATCCTTGCACTTCCTCCCATTTCGCCTCTCCTCCCTCAACCTGTTTCACTTCCCCTCCCCAGCCTTCCTTCCCTCCCCAGTCTCTCTCCATCTCCCCAGTTTGCCTCCCCTACTTCCCTTAGCCAATTTTCTCCCTCCTTAACTCTACTCTGTCCTCCCCAGTCCGCCTTCCAATCACCAGCCCGCCTCCCCTCTCCAGCCCTCCCCATCCTCCGCCATGCCCACCCCCACAACAATACTGGCACCGTCCCTGGATCAAGTGTTACTTACGTGGCTCTACGTTACTGGGACAGATCCCCGCCGCGGGCCCTGCAGCTGCCTTTCCCATGCTGGCACTGCTGCTGAATTTAAAGCTGTTGCACTGTTGCCACGGCTCCTTCAAGTACTGTTGCTACCGCTGTCCCTAATGCAATTGCTGTTCCCTAAAGCTGTTATGTTACTTTCATGGATATTACATATGTTGATGATACTGCTACTGCTACTTCTGCACCTGAAGATGTCGTGTCGCTGCTGCTGCTGTTGCTGGAAATGTGATGCCGTTTGCTGCTGCTTCTGGCGCTGTTAATGATAAAGCGCTGTTGCTCTTACTGTTATTGCTGTTGTAGATACTGTTTTTACTGTTGTGTGTACTGGTGTAGCTGCTGTATGTACAGATATAGCTGCTCATGCTGCTGTAGGTACTGGTGTAGCTGTAGCTGCTGTTGCTGCTGTATGTACTAGTATAGACGATGTTGCTGCTGTAGGTAATAGTATAGCTGCTCATGCTGCTGTAGGTACTGGTGTAGCTGCTGTTGCTGCTGTAGGCACTGGTGTTGCTGCTGTGGGTACAGGTATTGATGCTGTTGCAGCTGTTGGTACTAGTGTTGCTGTTGTAGGTACTGATATAGCTGATGTTGTTGCTCTAGATACTGGTATTGTTGCTGTTGGTACTAGCGCTGCAGCTGTAAGTATTGGTGTTGCTGCTGTTGCAGCTGGTACTGCAGTTGTAAGTGCTAATATCTTTACAGGTGTTGCTTCGAGAGCTGTTGTTGCTGCTGGTGCTGGTACTGACCTACATTTTATGGCTCTCTTTCTTGCTTCCTGTGGTACTACTGCTCTCCTGCCTGTAATGGTGTTGCTGCACCTGCTTCTGCTGTACTGTTGTGTTGCTGCCCAGGCTGGGGAGGGAAGGGAGGAAGTGCTGCTTCTGCCGTCCATACTATAATGTTGTGCTGGGGAGGGAGGGAGGCGGGCGAGAGTGGTCCAGGCCACACGGTTGACTCCGCCATTATAGCTAAAGAACAGCTTGGCCAATACCATTCCCACCACCATGGTGCATATTGGTTCCTGCCTCCCTCACCCTCCACCTGCTGTATCCTGCCTCCCTCACCCTCCACCTGCTGTATCCTGCCTCCCTCACCCTCCACCTGCTGTATCCTGCCTCCCTCACCCTCCACCTGCTGTATCCTGCCTCCTTCACCCTCCACCTGCTGTATCTTGCCTCCCTCACCCTCCACCTGCTGTATCCTGCCTCCCTCACCCTCCACCTGCTGTATCCTGCCTCCCTCACCCTCCACCTGCTGTATCCTGCCTCCCTCACCCTCCACCTGCTGTATACTGCCTCCCTCACCCTCCACCTGCTGTATCCTGCCTCCCTCACCCTCCACCTGCTGTATCCTGCCTCCCTCACCCTCCACCTGCTGTATCCTGCCTCCCTCACCCTCCACTTGCTGTATCTTGCCTCCCTCACCCTCCACCTGCTGTATCCTGCCTCCCTCACCCTCCACCTGCTGTAACCTGCCTCCCTCACCCTCCACCTGCTGTATCCTGCCTCCCTCACCCTCCACCTGCTGTATCCTGCCTCCCTCACCCTCCACCTGCTGTATCCTGCCTCCCTCACCCTCCACCTGCTGTATCCTGCCTCCCTCACCCTCCACTTGCTGTATCTTGCCTCCCTCACCTTCCACTTGCTATATCCTGCCTCCCTCACCCTCCTGCTATATCCTGCCTCCCTCACCCTCCTGCTATATCCTGTCTCCCTCACCCACCTGCTGTACATTGCCTCCCTCACCTACTTGATGTATCCTGCCTCCCTCACCCTCACCTGCTGTATCCTGCCTCCCTCACCCACCTGCTGTATCCTGACTCATCCACCTGCTGTTCTCTGCCTCCCTCATCCATCTGTTGTACCCTGCTTCCTTTCACTCGCCTGCTGTATCCTGTCTTCCTCATCCACCTGCTGTGCCCTGCCTCCCTCACCCACCTGCTGTAACCTGCTTCCTTAACTCATCTTTTGTGTCCAGCCTTCCTCACCCACCTGCTATCCTCTGCCTCCCTTACCCACCTGCTGCTGTATCCTGCCTCCTTCACCCACCTGCTGTATCCTGCCTCCCTCACCCCCCTGCTGTATCCTGCCTCCTTCACCCATGTGCTGTATCCTGCCTCCCCCATCCACGTGCTGTATCTTGCTTCCCTCACCCCTGCTGTATCTTGCGTTCTCATTTGTCCACATACACATACCAACAGACGTGTCAGCATGACCTGTGACGAGGTATGGCGTCGCTATACTGTGTACGTCCTGGGTGTACAGGGTCCATGGTATCATCTCATAACGTGGTAAGGATCGGGGTTTGTGCACGTACAATGGCCTCACAATGGGGTAAGAACTAGGGGCTGGTGTAGCCCCATAACATAAGCATGAGTTTGGCTTAGTCGTTCCTCCAGCTCCTATCCTGCACTTCACGTATGGTCGTTCCCTTCCCAGGCTCTTCAGTGCCCCTTTTCGTCTCTTTCTTACTTATTATTCGTCACATTCTCTCTCTCTCTCTCTCTCTCTCTCTCTCTCTCTCTCTCTCTCTCTCTCTCTCTCTCTCTCTCTCTCTCTCTCTCTCTCTCTTGATCGTCCTCTTCCTTCGCCAGCATCCGTGCTCAGGTCGACTCGGGTGGCAGGCAGTAAGTGACGTCACCATTTCTTTATTCGTTACGGGCGTGTGTGTCATCAGCGCCTCGCTGAGCTTAGCATCATTCATCGGTATCACTCCAGTGACCTTCATCACCACACCCCCGCACCTCCCACACCCAGCCATACTGAACTGAGTAATGAGGGTGTTGGGTCGCCCCGTACTTGTCTCCGTCGTCGCCTCCTCTGTATTATCTCATATTCATGAGGCCCTTGTCCAGCAGGTCGACACAGGGACCTGGTTTAAGACTGCAGATCGTGAGTATATTGGTTTTTTGGTGAGGATGGACTGGGGGACTGGTCTGGTACTTGTAGCATTAGGTCACCAGTCTTTTGATTGCCGTAGTTGAGTCCTGGCCTGTGTGACGATGTCGGGTAGTCAGGTGCTGATTGGTGGACTAATCCTACGCGTCACTAGAAGTGTTGTTACGATAACTATCTTGACAGAAGTAAGAAGGATGACGTACCTGAAGAAAGGATCGGTGTGGTTTGTTAGTGCTGCTACACACTGGCACAGAAGCTCCATCACACGTCTCTGAAATACTCGATCAGCTTCTACCATGTCCTTTCAAGTGGCGATCAGTCACTGATATTAGCCCAAGACCCTCGTACCTTTGGTCCCTCTCCTAGAGCAAATGACCTCCTGTATCACTAGAAGTATATAGCATGAAGCTGGTGGCCGGACGTCAGGTGACCACGGGAGAGGAATATTGTGACGCTTTTACGGGCCGCCCAGGATCGAGCGCATAGGTTCGAATCCTGGTTGCAGCATTCGGTCCACAGTCAACCCACCAGTTCATCCACCTGGGTACTTGGCTCAAGCTAGGATATATACATGTATATATATATATATATATATATATATATATATATATATATATATATATATATATATATATATATATATTATTCATTTATTTATTTTGCTTTGTCGCTGTCTCCCGCGTTTGCGAGGTAGCGCAAGGAAACAGACGAAAGAAATGGCCCAACCCACCCCCATACACATATATATACATACACGTCCACACACGCAAATATACATACCTATACATCTCATTGTACACATATATATACACACACAGACATATACATATATACACATGTACATAATTCATACTGTCTGCCTTTATTTATTCCCATAATATTCACCATTTCTCGCACCAGCGAGGTAGCGTTAAGAAGACAGGACTGAGCCTTAGAGGGAAATCCTTACTTAGGCCCCTTCTCTCTTCCTTCTTTTGGAATATATAACTATAATGTGCTCATCTTTTATTTCATATTAGTTGATCCTACACAGGCAACTGAGGCCCTTATCAAGGCCATCTCATTAACATTTATGTATATATATATATATATATATATATATATATATATATATATATATATATATATATATATATATATAAAAAACAACACCCTGCCCCCCTCATGTGTGCGGGGTGGCGCTTGGAAGGGACAACGGGGGCCCCATTCGTTCACACTCGGTCTCTGGCTGTCATGTAATATATATATATATATATATATATATATATATATATATATATATATATATATATATATATACGTTGAAATGTATATACATGTGTATATGGGTGGGTTGTGCCATTCTTTCGTCTGTTTCCTTGCGCTACCTCGCTAACGCGGGAGACAGCGACAAAGTATAATAAGAATAAAAAAATATATATATATACATAAATGTTAATGAGATGGCCTTGATAAGGGCCTCAGTTGCCTGTGTCGGATCAACTAATATGAAATGAAGGATGAGCACATTATAGTCTACACCACCACCTCAGACATGGACATGATGTTCCAGCGTTGATAGCACCTCTGCCAGCACCAGCAGCCCGGCTCCCCTGCCACCCACACCACCATCCTCACGCCTCACCCTCCACACCCACCTCTGCCACCACCAGCAGCCCGGCTCATCTGGTGTCTCCATCACTAACCACATGTCCACTTTTTCTACCACTTGCTTGGGGTGGGGGGGGTCTCTATCATTCCTCTAACCATATAGTGGTGGCTTCGTCAGCAGCTTCATATCCAAGTACCAGCAGGAGCAGACAGCAGTACCAGGTGGAAGTAGCAGTAAAACAGACGGATGACTGATACGCTGAGTCATTTCCTGGAGGATGTGAGGGACTTGGCAGCGAGAGGCCGCCGGAAGATGAGATGTGGCGCGTCCCTCCACGCCCATGTCCGGCGTCGCTCCCGCTCCCCCCACGCCCATGTCCGGCGTCGCGCCCGCTCCCCCCACGCCCATGTCCGGCGTCGCGCCCGCTCCCCCCACGGCCAAGTTCTTGCGAGCCATGACTTACGTCCACCATATTGTGGCTCCAACATGGTCGTCGACACCTGCTGTTGTTGTTGGTCTGCGGCTACATACTGATCCCAGTTGCTGGAAAGATATTTATGAATTCTATATCTGAACCTGCTTCCCCTTTACTGTTGAGGGATTTATTGCCAACTTCACGAAATTCCTCGTAGTTTCAAAAGAACCTTACTTACTGAAAGTTACCGGCCTCTGTGCGAATATAAAATTCCTCTAAACTTCGTAAACCTAGTAAGGAGTTAACGCAGGAGACCACGATATTTTTAACATTATTCCTGGAAGACTGTATGAGGAGTTGGGGTAACTGTTCAGAACAAACTTACGACAACGATTCAAAAGTGTTGTGAGTGAGCATTACGGGAGGCCAGTCTATATGGTTCTAACGTCTATAGATTCACCTATATAGGGTTATAGGAATTGTCAACATCATAATCTTATTTGCATAACGTTTCCCAGATCTTTAAGATTTTAACAAAAAATATCATGATTAACATTCGAACAGTTGACGTGTAATCATATGGAACTGAACTGCTTACATCAGATGAGGCCAATCTTGTCCTGAGGTAACTAACGCTGGTGCATCTACAAGTTTTGCCTCATTACCTTCCTGTTGTACGTGGTAACCGGCCCGTTTATCTCGCTGGTGTTTCCTCTACATTACATATAACATGTTCCCCTGACGTCGAGGACCATCCTGAACCTGTGCCACTCATGTGATGATGTGCAACATACCGCCACGTTATACATTCCTGATGGGCAGCGTGTAGTAAGGTGCCTGGCCGGCCAGCCAGCCAGTTTGCCTGCTGGAACACTATATTGTACTGAAGCTTGGTCAGCAAGCCTAACGCTGCAGGAACTGTATTTTACAGCAACCTGGCCAGCCAACCAGCTAACCACACTCTGCTTGAACACTGGACTGTACAATGCCTTGACCAGTCAGCCAGCCAGCCTAACACAGGTGGAACACTACACTGTACGTAACCACTCTTACTACACCCTCACCTACTGCATCATGTTACCACACACTCACCTACTGCATCATGTTACAACACCCTCACCTACTGCATCATGTTACTACACCCTCACCTACTGCATCATGTTACTACACCCTCACCTACTGCATCATGTTACCACACCCTCACCTACTGCATATATGTTACCACACCCTCACCTACTGCATCATGTTACCACACCCTCACCTACTGCATCATGTTACCACACCCTCACCTACTGCATCATGTTACCACGTCCTCCACTATCTGTGCCGCGTTACCCCGCCTGCTGCTCTGGTCGTAATAGAATATTGAAAGAAGTACGCTAACAACTTTTCCAATCGCAAAATATTCAACAAATCGCTGCAAGAGGGAAAAGCGCCGAATGACTGCCGGCTTGCGAATGTAGCAGCAATTTACAAACCAATAGTTGCTCCTTGGAGCAGTTGTGTGGCTGTACAGCACAGGTAGTGGGAGAGAAACAGAAATGGGAGGTAAAGTTGTTTGGCCAAGGGTGGAATTTTTATAATGTTATAAATACCAGATTGAATACAAGACAAAATGTTTTTTGTTTTTCGTTTAAAAATCGACCTAGAGTTATGAGTTTTGTGTCATTTATTCTTTATCAGGCGAGTAAAATGTATGATGTTATTACCTTCCCGTATAGTTCCCCTCCCGTTGCACCATGTTACTACACCTCGGGCAATTACTGCTAACCGAGACAGTTACCATACCCTGGCGTACCCCACACTGCCAGGAACCTATCATGGTAACCCAGAAAACAGTCCAAGACACTCATTCTCACCTTTCTATAATAATTACATTTATTTTTTAAACGAGATAATTTTTGATATAATTACAACATCGACTCAAGTTAGGGTTTTGCTGCCCGTCATGTGCGTGTGATTAAGTTGACGCTCTGCTGTCCTTTTTGGTGCTGGTGCTACTCAAGCTGAGGGGCTCTGCTGCCCCTCTTGGTGCTAGTGCTGCTCAAACTGGGGCTCTGCTGTCCTTCTTGGTGCTGGTGCTGCTCAAGCTGGGGCTCTGCTGCCCTTCTTGGTGCTAGTGCTGCTCAAGCTGGGGCTCTGCTGTCCTTCTTGGTGCTGGTGCTGCTCAAGCTGGGGCTCTGCTGTCCTTCTTGGTGCTGGTGCTGCTCAAGCTGGGGCTCTGCTGTCCTTCTTGGTGCTGGTGCTGCTCAAGCTGGGGCTCTGCTGTCCTTCTTGGTGCTGGTGCTGCTCAAGCTGGGGCTCTGCTGTCCTTCTTGGTGCTAGTGCTGCTCAAGCTGGGGCTCTGCTGTCCTTCTTGGTGCTGGTGCTGCTCAAGCTGGGGCTCTGCTGTCCTTCTTGGTGCTAGTGCTGCTCAAGCTGGGGCTCTGCTGCACGGCTTAGTGTTGCTGCTGCACATCTTGGTATGCTGCAACCACGACGGCATCGCCAGAGCCAAGCCTTTCAACCTACCATTCCACCTAGAGTTTTGAAACTGCTGTCTGTGGTGGTTGTTGATGTGTGGTGCCATGTGGCAGGGAGGGAGGGACCGTAGCAGAGGAGAATGGGTCCTTTTAGGGTGGAGTCCACAGCAGCGAAGGAGTATCCATGGCACAGGAGTAGAGGTCGTAATAGGAGAAGGGGGATGGGATGGGAGAGGCCATAGCAGGGAAAAAAGAGCCGTGGTATGAGAGGAAGAGCCATTGTATGGAAGAATGTCGATAGCAGGAGAGAAGGTGCACTAACAAGGACAGGGATGAGCTCATACTCTTTTTCACTACACGCTCACCTTCACTACACCCACATCTTCATAACACCCTTAGGCTTTTTTGTGTTCTAAGCCCACATCTTCACAATATACTTATCTTCATCAGACTTCGATTAACGTCGGCCTGGACTCTAGCTTAGAATCTTAGAACATTTTATTGTCGTTATACTTTTCTTCACCACAGCCTCATCTTCACTGTTGAGGCCATCATCACTACACCCCAGCTGCACCCTCATCTTCACTGCTAAAGCTATATCGTCACCACACGTCCATTGCTACACCCACGATACCACTGACCATCCTTCTAACCATCTGTGTTGTTGTCAGCCTCTGCCCTGTCGTAGGTGGTCCGCGTCCTTTTGTCTTTGGAATTAGTCTGTGTGTCCTTGCTACCTGTCTCTTCAACATTAGAATAAGTCTATTGGTTCCTGTCCTTCCGTCCACCTTGTTGACCTGAGAGACGAGTAGACCCTTCTGAAGACGGACCAGGGGCTCCCTGACTGGCACCAGTGCCCATCAGGTCTACGTCTGGGTCAGTAATAAGTTAAATCGTCCCTCAGTGTTCACTGTTGATTTAAGATATAGAAAGGTTAACTGAAGTGGTGATGGAGGGCAAAAAGGTGGGCGTCCGTGCCCCTGCCGCCTCTGTACCCTCTCCACCATCCTTCCTCTCCATCCTCCTTCCTCCGTCACTGTCGCGTCCTGGTACCCTCACTCCTACACTCTTCCATCCAGAAGGCACATTACAGCCCTCACTGCTCGCCTATACCCTCTTAGCTTATCTTACTCTCCCTTCATTCCCAACGCACCCCTATCCCATCTCCACGTCCCCAACACATCCCTCTCCACATCCCTAACATAACCCTCCCCACGTCTCCAACACCTCCCTTCCCACGTCTCCAACACACCCCTCTCCACGTCCCCAACACACACCTCCCTAGGTCTCCGACACGCCCCTCTCTCCCCCCTGTGAAAAGCAGCACCAGCAAAGTTCTCGCCCGAGACATACGAATATTTTTTTCTAACCAAATGACTTCGGCATCACAATAGCGACGACAACTTAGCAATCAGGCCAAAAACTGGAGCACACATGAGCTTTGAATATGTGCATCTCTCTCTCTCTCTCTCTCTCTCTCTCTCTCTCTCTCTCTCTCTCTCTCTCTCTCTCTCTCTCTCTCTCTCTCTCTGGCAAGCGCGCGCTACGTGCCTGTTTTGATTAATGGCAAAATCTCGTTGTAGGTACTTGCAACTTGTAGGTAGGGGCACTCCCAGAAGAAAAGAATGGTGACTCTTTTTCTAGTAATGTGTTTGAAGATAGATAATTGCTCGGAGGATCTTTTGTTAAGGGGAATATTATATTCTAAACCGAAAGTATTTTGAAAGAATATGGACAGGTTTAGACGACACAGAGTTTAATGAATCAAGTTTATAAAATGAAATGTATATTGTACAATGTGAATTGGAGGGAGCTGTTCCCTCCGTATGCCAGTGGACCAATAGACGCCTTGACCCCATACATACCCACCACGCACCTTCGTGTACACTGACCCTTCCATGGTTAATGCCTGGAAGTACACTCGTCCAGATGAGTTCACGACCACGTACGTCGTGGGGGAGGAGCAAGAGTGGGTGGAACACAGTAGAGTGACCTGAAGTGTTAAGCAGATGGCCCACTATTATAACCGTCGCATTGTTCTTGTTGATATGTAGGTCTGGTAAGATGTTTTGCATAAGTGATAACGATAAGGCATATAAAAAATCGCCCATGAATGTTAATGAACGTAATATATTCACGTGGCGTTGCCAAGAACCGCTGTTGTCGGACGGCATCTGGTGTTAGTCATCACGTAATAATCATGTTAGATGACACTTGATTAGCAAGTGGCTACTGTGAAAGTCCATACAGGACTCTGCTGCTCAACATTGTTAGATACAAACACAGTAACTGTGGCAGAGAGGAACATGCAACACTCACCGCCTCTCCTCTACCCCTCCCAGTATTATGTAAGATGACATTTTAGTTCCATATCCTCTGTAAGTGAGACAGATGGCAGAATGATATTACTAATGTGTCCATCCTACGTCGTTGTTATAGTGACCTCCTGTAGTGTAGCTGGCGGTGATGCAACAGTATTGTAGGTAACATCTGGTCGTCCCCGGAGCCGCTCCCACTCATGCATAGTGTGCTGCACAAGCGCGTGGGGTCCCCTATCTTGCCCCCGTTTCCAAGAGTTGACGATCATCCCCCAACAGTTCTCTATTGGGTTTAGATCCGCCGCGTTAGCTGGCCACGGCAGCAGATCTGTGTCTGGCTGGTCCTCGAACCATCGCCGTGCGATTCTGGCAGGTTGAACAAGGCAGTTGTCCTACGAATGGAATAAACAAATAGACATTAGTAATAATGGTCTATTATAGAACATTTGGCATTATTATAGACAAGACTCTGTTTGGTGCAGTGAAATGAATTATAGATATGATGAATATGTGAACTATGCTACTAACACTTGATAGGTTCAGAACAATATTAAAACATTCACCTGTAAATATCACATAAATATTGAATTACAATCAACAATCTTTAACATAACGTTACAGTAACATTTAACTGTAAATATCACATCAATGCTGAATTACAATTAACAATCTTTAACAATTTACATTACTGTAACATTTAAGTGTAAATATCACATCAATACTGAATTACAATTAACAATCTTTAACATAATTACTTGCATGAAAACAATCCTTTCAGGATAGAGTGTGGTCCTAGCGCGAACACTAGGGACCATGACTTCCTATGATCGTTCTATATATTTCTCTGCATTGAATCGCCCGTCAGCATCAGCCACTTCAGCCACACCGGATAAATGGACCCAACCTCACACGTTCCACGCCACCTGGCCACGCCGTGCTACTTCGTAGACGTTCTCGCGCCTGTATCTAGTTCCATAACGTCGCCAAGAGTGAGGGCGGTCGTCCGTCCGGGTGCAGTAGAGTGGAATGTTTTCTCGTTAGAGAAAATCACTCGTCCTCAGAAATTATGTGCTGTTGTGCGCCCAAGAGCAAGCTGTTCCTGTGCCTCTCAGTTCGCTTCTCCTGTGCTGAACACCGACTTCATGACGTCGTTGACGTATCGTCAGTCTGGCTTGACACTTGTAGCTTAAGTTGATTCCGGATATACACAGCACTGATGATAGTGGTGGGTCGTGGTGTCCCCGCTGCCTGCTCTGCGGTCGTCGTCAGGTGTAGCTTTTCTCGGCCGCCCAGACCTCGGTTGATCGCGTAGACCGCCGCCTGCTTCCCACCCCCTCCACCATGTGTTTACTATTGTGTGGAACACGCCCTCTTCCTCTCCCACGAAGACTTGTCTTTCCTCGGTGTTGTTGAGCCATGTTTGATGGTGGTAGCTGACATCATGCGTCTGTCCTGTGGTTTGACCCATGGTCCCTCGTAGGTGGCGTTTTCACGATATATGAGATGAATCAGTGAGACATGCTTCGTTATCAGAATCAATTACTGATCCATATGAGCCGTTGCATAGAAGCTCAGCGCTGGTACTCATGATACTAGCATGGCTCAAATGCTTTTTCACTGTTATAAGTGATAATTATATCCTAACCTATCTATTCTCATCTTGGTTACATCTACACATATTTAGGTACCTCAGTCTGAGCCTTCGAGGAGGATGAGCAGTCCCCGCTTGACTCCTTCCTCTGTTAATAGAATGGCCATGATTAGGGCCTTAGCTGCTCGTACCGTCCCAGCTAGCCTTAAGAATAAGATAATTGTAGGACTTGCTTAAGGTCTCCCGACACAGACACCAGAGGTAGACGAAAGATTTTATGATCAGTTAGCAGAAAGAAGATTCTGTCATTATAGGAGATTTTAACATACCAGTAATGGAAGTGGGGAAAATCACCTTCCCGCAGCTCCGGTCGTGACTCTACCTAGATTTGCCTGATAGTGCGTATTCCAGTTAGTCGAGATACCTAATCGCAACGAGATGGATACAGTTTGAACGACAATACAGATCTTGTTGATGGTGTTGAAGATGTAGGAAAGTTTGGTACAAGTGATCACTGACAAATTAATTCTGCGGTCGCTTTCAACATAGTATGGAATGTTGGTCAGCATGACAGCCGCGGAAAAATTTATTTTTTCAAACTTGCAAATTTTAATGATCTTCGCATTAGTCTTGACCGACAAAACTGGGATGATATGGTAAATGAAAACATGATCGTACCTTGCATAAACTTCAGAAAAACCTTTAGTATTTGGTAGAAATTCTATTTCTAAAACGAAACCATGTTGGCGGAACTGTCAAATAGAATCGTGCCTTTTGTGTTCTAAGAAAGTTTCTCACAAGAAACTAAAAGAGACCATTGAACAACATGACTGAGTAAGCTATTGAAATTTGCGTTGAGAAAGTAAGAAAGTTATACGACAAAGTAAAAGTCAATATGAAGCGTATATTGCCGAAAATAGCTAAAGAAACCTTAAGTAGTTTTACAGCTATGTTAGAAGTTGTAAGAGAGGCATTACCCAGTCAGTCTTTGAGCTTCGGAAAACGGCAACTTTTTTCAAAACAACAACGAACTTATTACAAAAATAGTAAATTACTTTTTTGCATCTGCATTTACGATCGAAGGCTCAACCCATGTCCCAAATCCAGGTTCATTAACAAGAAAGGAGAACGTTCCTCAACAAATTGACCTCAATGCTGAAAACATACTATCAGCAATAAACGGGATGAAAATTAATAAAACCGCTGGCCCTGATGAGTTTTATCCACGGACAATGAAAGAGGTGAAAAATGAGATAATTAATCTCTTGACTGCCTTTTTCAGTAATTCATTAATTGCTGCAGTAAAAGTTGCAGTTGAATGGAAGTTTGCCAATGTAACACCGATATCCAAAAAAAAAGTTAATAAGTCTCTGCCCAAGTATTATCGTCCAGTTGATTTAAAGTATGTAATTGGAAAAATGATTGAAACCAACATTTGAGATGGAAATGCAAACCATTTATGGGACCACCACTTAACAATTCTCAGCACATTTTCGACGAAATTGCTGATGTTTGACAAGTTTGCTTGATATTTATGATATAATCAACACGCGTGACGAAAGTAAAGTAGTTGGTGTCATCGATCTAGATTTTGAAAAAAGCTTTCGATCAGATCGAATACGCATCGAAGATTATTAGCAACAATGAAATCATACGGTAGTGATGGGTTGTGCATCGGCGGATAGGAAACTGGTTGACTGGTGATTAATGGTCAAGCCTCAGAATGGTTAGACGTAACAAGTGGAGTGCCACAAGGATCAGTCTTGGAACTGGCTCTGTTTTTCTTTTATATTAATGATGTTGATATTGGGCTGCATTGAAAGATGAGAAAAGTCGCTGATGATACAAGGCCGGGAAATAAATCAACCAATGAACGACTGCTTCTTCAAACTTGCGTACATAGATAACCCGATGGACTGGGCTAATAGGTGGCATATGAATGTTAACACTGATGAATGCAAAGTTTTACATATCGGTAGCGAAAACGAAAGGGCAAGCTGTAGTCTGGATTCTTTTGAATTGTAAAAGGAAAATGAGAATAAAGACGTACCCATAGTAATCTCTGGTGACCTAGAACCAATTAAGCAGTGTACAGAGCATAGAAAAGAGCGAACAAAATTCTTGGATTCATAGGCAGGGTCTTCGAATTTCAGTCTAGAGCAATCATCCTTACGCTTTACAGTCCATTGATTCGTCCGTAGCTTGAATATTGTGGTCAGTTTTGGTCATCCTATATAAAAAAAAAAAGAAAACGTAGACAGAATGGAGAATTAGCAGCGTAGAGCCTCCAACATGATTCTCGAGCTGAGGTACAAGGTCACCCTCTCGGGCAAACGTTTTACCTTGACTAAGGCGAAGTATTTCTTCTTCAGCAAGTTTGTTAACATAAGGAATAGTTTGCCAACTTGAGAGGTTGAAAGCAAAACTGTAGATACATTTAAGAATAGACTTGATCAGTATTTTCCTTCAAGTCAACGATTTACATTAATTGCACCTCCTTAAGTTACATTGACAGTTTGCAAGTATTTTTTTTTTTTTTTTCAATTATGTATACCTTGTAACATGTGCCATTCTGATTTGTGAGATTCTGATGTCTTCCACAATCACAAACAACCTCGAAAGCTCTTACCCAGTAGACTGATACTGTTTGAATTCCTTTGTATTCTTCTTGTATTTGTTTGATATGGGCAGTGTTAGTAGCCACATGATGGGACCAGAGCGTTCGTAACCACAAAACAGGATCGAAGTGTGAGTAGTCCTATGACAAGGCCAGAGTGTCAGCAGCTACGAGACACGGCCAGTGTGTTGGTAGTAAGATCACACAGCGAGTGTTAGTAGCCATGTGTTATAACTAGAGTGTCTGCTGCTACATGACATGACCAGAGTGTCAGTGCGCATGACCGGTGTCAGTAGCTACGTGTCGCAGGCTGGCACACTATCCTGTTGTGTCTGGTGATGGAGCGTCCTCGCCTCCATGTCTGTGGCTCAGAATGTTTTATCTGATCAAGGCTGTGATGATTACTGCCACCATCGCTGCTGGCGGCCTCCGTGAAGGCAGAGGCAACATGTCTTCCATCACCTTAACAACTTAAACAACTCTGATTGTACCAGGTCAGCGTTGCTATATTTTACAGTTTTCGTTAAGTCCAATAATTTTCTGTTCGGGAAGTGTCTTCAGTTTTTCATTGCATTGCAGAAATTGTTCTTTTTAAAGTGACTGGAATGAGAATCACCTCATCGTGATGAGAAGCAGAAGACTGGCGTGGTCCTGCACAGGTTATTGTTAATCTTCCCCGTGGCTGGTGTGGCCGAGGCTGGTGGGTCGTGGTCCTCCTGGAGCGGGGAGCCATGTGGCCCACCAGGTGGAACTTGCTGTTTTGCCGAGCCCACCCTCACCTGCGTTCCAGAGCCCTGTGACGTGTTGATTGCCTCCCACCATCCCCCCCTGCACCGTGTTGATGTTCCTCTGCTCCTGTACTCCAGTTTTCTCACTTCACTGCTGCTGTACCTCAGCCTACTCACTTCACTGCTGCTGTTCCTCAGCCTGCTCACTTCACTGCTGCTGTACCCCAGCCTACTCACTTCGCTGCTGCTGCTGCTGCTCCCCAGCCTACTCTCTTCACTGTTGCTGTACCCCAGCCTACTCACTTCGCTGCTGCTGCTCCCAGCCTACTCTCTTCACTGTTGCTGTACCCCAGCCTACTCTCTTCACTGCTGCTGCACCCCAGCCTACTCACTTCACTGCTGCTGCACCCCAGCCTACTCACTTCACTGCTGCCATTGTACTAAGGAACTGCGCCGTTGTACTAAGGAGCTGTACCATTGTACTAAGGAACTGCGCCGTTGTACTAAGGAGCTGTACCATTGTACTAAGGAACTGCGCCGTTGTACTAAGGAGCTGTACCATTGTACTAAGGAACTGCACCGTTGTACTAAGGAGCTGTACCGTTGTACTAAGGAACTGCACCGTTGTTCTAAGGAACTGCACCGTTGTACTAAGGAGCTGTACCGTTGTACTAAGGAACTGTACTGTTGTGCTCAAGTTAATGAATAATCGCCAAACTCCTCTTGGGTTCTGACCCCACGAGGTAAGGTCCGCGTGTTGTGTCCTCACCAGAACAGCAGTTCCATTATTTTAACCTGATCCATATTTTGTTACTGTATGATGTGAGTTGAGAGCACAGCACATTACGTTGCTGTACCAGGGTTATGACTAAGAGAAACATCTCTGTTATGCCGTGAGCTGGTAACGTTGAAATTTCGCTGGTTGAGAGCACAACACACTTTGAGCCTTACACAGAGCCATACATTATACTCTCGTACAATGGCAATACGCGCGTCATCCGTTTTAAATCCATTTTACCTACACTGAAGTAACATTAAGGCCGTACGGTATTCACCGCACCATGAAAGGTCCTTTCAAGTGGTCTACATAACAGCTAGAGAGTGGATGTGAACAAAGGAGGCAGTTGTGCCGTTCTTTCTGGTGCTACTTCGCTGAAGCGGGAAGCGGGGAATAAGTAGGTAGTAGGTGTTTCTGGTCTTTAGCTAAAGGCATCGCTGATAATTTCTGTCGCTCTTCCTTTCCTTCGCTTTTCCTTCTGACGGTACTCTAACTGTCTCTTCCGTAGACAAAACAACTATCTTGGTTCTCGTTTCTCCTCTAACTCTACCTTGGGTGACTCTAACATTCCTTCATTCCCTGATGCTCCTCTTACTAACCTATGCCCCTCGCTGTAATATGTTTTTGAAATTTCCGAAACACGCATCTCTCTGTGGACACAAGCAAGGCTTATGGTCCTGATGACATCCATCCCCGTGTGCCTCCGATCTTGCACCTGTGTTTACTCGTCTGTTCCATTTCTTGTTAAAAACCTGAAATTTTCCTTCTTTTTGGAAGCTTGCGTTGATACATGCTATCATCAAGAAGGGAGACCGTTCTAACTCTTCTAATTATCATCCAGTTACTTTGAGTTCTACTATTTCCAAAGTATTTGATTCCCTCCTCGATTTTCATATCTACAGACATTTTGATCCTCACAGTCTTCTCCCCAGTCACTAGTATGGTCTCCGTCAGGCGAGATCCACTGGTGATATTATTTCCTATCCTGATGATATCAGGTCATCATCCATGAAAGATTTTAGGAATATTTTGTAGTTGCTTTGATATATTCAAAGCTTTTGACAGGGTGTGGCATCGGGGTCTCATCTCTCAGCTCCTTTTTTTTTTTTTTTTTTTTTTTTTTTTTTTAGCTTCCCTCCCTCACTTTGCTTCCTCTCTGGCCGATCTATCTCTGAGGTTACTGATGGACCAGCCTCCCCCTTTCTCGATCAACAGCGGCGTCCCTCAAGGTTCTGTCCTGTGTCCTATACTTTTCCTTTTTTTTTCATCAACGATTTGCTTCTGCAAATAACCAAATGGACTCGTATGACGACTCAACACTGCATTCCGCCACATCCTTCAAATTTGCTCCGTCTTTTCTCATGCGATTTGCCTCTTGTCTTGACACGTCTTCCTCTGTGACCTCAGACATGGAAAAGATGTCTCAGTGAGGTGGACAAAATTTGGTTAAGTTTAATGCCCTAAAACCCCAGTTTTTGCCAATCTCTCTGTCGAAAATTCCTCTCAGTTTTTCTCTGTCCTTTCACAGATCTGTAATTCCACTTTTTAACTCGGTGAACATACTTGTAACATCCACCCTGTCTTGGAAACCTCACATTACGGAAATAGCTAAGTCTGCCTTAAAGAAACTTGGAGCCCTGTTTTGTGTCGAGATTTCTTTTCCTGTGAACAGTTGCTCCGTTTATACAAAGGATTGATCCTTCCTGGTATGGTGGTTCTAGTTTTGCATCCTTGCCTGACGGAGTTGAGTCGAAAGTGATCCGACTCATTAGTTCCTCCAGACTAACCTCAGAGTTTGACCCTTGAGCCCTATTACGCAGTCTTGATTTACTTTCCTTCTTCTTTTGGTATTACTTCGGTTTTTATTCGCGAGAGCTGCCTTCGTGTGTCTCTCCACCATTAGCTAGATCACGCAGTACGCAATACTCAGCAAACTGCCACGTCACATGATTACAGTGTGGCCGTTTTCACCTTAATGGTCGAACGTTTCGATAACTGTTTCTTTCCCTACACCTGGAAGCCTTGGAACTCTCTGTTCATTTTGAAAAACAGGTATTTTTATCACTTCCTCCAGAATTCATTTTGCTTTTCCTCCTCTCCCTCTCATTAACCTCTTATTATTTCATTTAAGGCCCGGCCTCGTGACTGGAGCCTCACACTTTAAAAAAAGTAAGATGAAGCAGCTGCAGTGCATATGATTGCATTTGAAATTATTAAGAAATGGGTTGACTATATTGATGATGATTAAGTTAAAAATTTCAGTGTATGTATGGATCATGATGAGCTGCCTGAGGATTGAAAGAACGGCCGTGAAGTGCCAGTCTGTACAGACAAGAGTGGAAGGTGAATTTTGTGAATTGTTTCAGGTGAAGCTGGGTCTGTGTCAGAGGGGTGTGGTGTCGCCCTGGCTGTTTGATGTTCATGGTTGGGGTATTAGAGGTTGCGAATGCGTGGGCTCTAGAGGGAGGGGCAGGTCTGCTGTCTGTCGGTGGGTGAGAGCCTGGGAGGTGAGTCAGTTACTGTTTGCTGATGGCGTGGCTTTGTTGGCAGGTTGGAGTGAGAAACAACCGAAGCTGGTATCTACGTTTAGGAGAGCGTGTGAAGGGGAAGAGTTGACAGTAACCGTAAATAAAAGCAAGATTTAGTAGTGGAGTTAAACAGGTTAGTTGGAGTATGAGTTTGACTGGAGAGAGGCTGAATTTAGTGGGGAGTTTTAGACACTTAGGAGTAAGTAGACAGTCTGTGATTCCGGCATCGTGCAGTCGCGAGTATCATAGCAAGACAGCAGCTTAGGACGGTATCACAGATCGTGATACCGAACAAGAGCGTCTGCACAGCTTTCTACGTGTTATGTATCATTTCCTTGATGGTGTCAAGAAATATTATGTTGTTTTGTATTCTACATTGGATATATGTTGGACCAGGGATGGTATTGCTAAGGGCAAGGCACATTAGCTAACCCGTCAGTATCCTCCACCAGAACATCAGCTTCATGACCTGACCCTTGGGCATGGACTACATGAGCCTCACACGGGCGTCTGCCTCCTGTTGCACGGACAGGCTCTGCTGTCCCCTTGGTGTTTCCTTTAGTTATGTATTACCACAGCTCCGTACGTGTTACATACAACCTCCTGTCATCCAGCTTTCAGGAAAGCTTCCGGGGCTCTACACAAGTGATGAGGTTAGTCTGACCCGCCTTCCCTCAGGGCATCCAAGTCTGTACAGGAGCGGCGATATTGATGTATTCCACCCTTCCGGAATAGCTCCCAGGACACTTGTGGAGGCATAAGATTGATCTGGCCCATCCTCTCAGAGGGACCCACGTTTACATATGTAATGGGGGTCGGTCAGGCCCTCTATTCCAATGGTCTTCCGGGGCTCCGCAGGTGTAATGAAGTTGGTCCAACCCTTCCTGAGGCCTCTCCTCCCTGAGGTTCCCATTTGTTCTCGTGTTTTCCTCCTGCTTTTCATCCTGATGTTTACGGTTGCTCCCTCAACCCATCTTTCACCTGAGCTTCTACTTCCGTCTCTGTTTTTTCCTCTTGGCTCTCCTCGTCATCCGCACTCCTTCCCTGCAGATAGTACCTATATACCTCTCATTTCTCCTTCACGAGCAACTTCACCTTCTCATCCCACACTCACACACTTTTCTCAAACGACCACGTCCCAGCTTCCTCACACCACACCCAACCCGCACATGTCGGCGGTGCTTCCATAAATTCCTTCCACTCTTCGTTCACTCATCTCTAGTTTCGTTACCTTCACGTTATGCTCTTCTTGACTCAACCTCTCCTGGTGTATCCTCGCACAGGCCTTAAAACTTGACATATATTTTTCTGGTTTATTAATTGTCAGATCTAACTTACATGCCAACGCTTTAAAATATCATGGTGATTCGTTTGAACCCTGACGCATTATTCATAAGACATCTGAGCCTTATTTTAAAGCTCACGTGTCATTACCCGTCAGAGTGAAGGTGGCAAGAAACTTCAAGAAAAAATCCTCTTGATCCATTATGGTGGGTAAGATTTTTCCGTTGTTATTCACATATTTTCCACTCCACTATATTGTCGAGGTGTCAGGTGTATGAACTAAGGGAACAGTGTGTGTGTGTGTGTGTGTGTGTGTGTATGTGTCTGTGTGTGTGTGTGTGTCTGTGTGTGTGCGCGCGTAGGGGGTATCCATTTGTGTATGCTATAAAGATCTTCACCGTGAAGATTAGCGGCGTTTAACGTGCAGCCAGTAGTGTAATATGTGGATAACCTAACCTAAGGTAACCCAACCCAACCCAACCCATCCTAACCTAACCTAACCTAAGGTAACCCAACCCAACCTAACCCAACCCAACCCAACCCATCCTAACCTAACCTAACCTAACCTAACCTAACCTAACCTAACCTAACCTAAGGTAACCCAACCCAACCCAACCCAACCCAACCCATCCTAACCTAACCTAACCTAACCTAACCTAACCTAACCTAACCTAAGGTAACCCAACCCAACCCAACCCATCCTAACCTAACCTAACCTAACCTAAGGTAACCCAACCCAACCTAACCCAACCCAACCCAACCCAACCCATCCTAACCTAACCTAACCTAACCTAACCTAACCTAACCTAAGGTAACCCAACCCAACCCAACCCATCCTAACCTAACCTAACCTAACCTAACCTAACCTAAGGTAACCCAACCCAACCCAACCCATCCTAACCTAACCTAACCTAAGGTAACCCAACCCAACCCAACCCAACCCAACCCAACCCAACCCATCCTAACCTAACCTAACCTAACCTAACCTAACCTAACCTAACCTAAGGTAACCCAACCCAACCCAACCCAACCCAACCCAACCCAACCCATCCTAACCTAACCTAACCTAACCTAACCTAACCTAACCTAAGGTAACCCAACCCAACCCAACCCAACCCAACCCAACCCATCCTAACCTAACCTAACCTAACCTAACCTAACCTAACCTAACCTAACCAAAGGTAACCCAACCCAACCTAACCCAACCCAACCCAACCCATCCTAACCTAACCTAACCTAACCTAACCTAACCTAACCTAACCTAACGTAACCCAACCCAACCCAACCCAACCCAACCCAACCCAACCCAACCCATCCTAACCTAACCTAACCTAACCTAACCTAACCTAACCTAAGGTAACCCAACCCAACCCAACCCAACCCAACCCAACCCAACCCATCCTAACCTAACCTAACCTAACCTAACCTAACCTAACCTAAGGTAACCCAACCCAACCCAACCCATCCTAACCTAACCTAACCTAAGGTAACCCAACCCAACCCAACCCAACCCATCCTAACCTAACCTAACCTAACCTAACCTAACCTAAGGTAACCCAACCCAACCCAACCCAACCCAACCCAACCCAACCCATCCTAACCTAACCTAACCTAACCTAACCTAACCTAAGGTAACCCAACCCAACCCAACCCAACCCAACCCAACCCAACCCATCCTAGCCTAACCTAACTTAACGTAACCTAAGCTAACCCAACCCAACCCAAACCAACCCATCCTAACCCAACCCAACCCTACTCCAACCCAACCCAACCCATCCTAACCCAACCCAGCCCAACCCAACTCAACAGATCCTAGCCTAACCTAATCTAACCTAACCTAAGCTAACTCGGGTTTGATTTCCTAGAATTGTCACGTTTGATGTTTTCTTGTAATGAATGCTTGTTGTGAGTCAGCCGGAGACCTCACCTGGTGGATGAAACTTTATAACGACAGCTAAGAGTCATGTGTCATACAGACATTCTTTGCGTAAGTTATCTGACAAAATATCTTGTTGACTTGGACCAACTAGGTCAAGTTTTCATCGTTTTAAAAACACAAAGATTATGACTCTTCAATGTCGAGAAATGATACTTGGTAAGGCGAAGATCCCGTCTCGTGGTTTAAACAGTGTGTTGGTAACATGACATAGTCATGCTCTCGTGGTTTAAACAGTGTGTTGGTAACATGACATAGTCATGCACAAGTGTTTTCCTGTCTTTAAGGCTCATAATAGCTATACTACTGAATCTAGGTAATCAGTTACCCTGTTCTGTGACACATTGCCATACTAACATTTTCTCTGCGACCCTTGACAATATCTTCCTGCATGACCTTCCATTACCTCCGGCAAAGCGCAACGTGAGGGTTCTTTTATACCAAGACGACCTCACGATCGCGTTGCAATATTCTGACACGACAAGAGCAACAACGAACATGCAGCTCTACATTACATAGTTTTAACAGTGGCTCAACCATGCCTTCGGCATATCACTGCAGAGTCAAAATCCACCAGATTACGCCATTTGTAATACGAATATTATGTATAGCCAAACCTCAGTGTGTAGGAGGAGGACAATACAGGACCATGTGTCATGTTGACGCACCGCCCTACACCACACCGTCCACCCCTGGGCCTGGTGCAGGAAGGAGGCCAGCAACACAGACTCGTTCTACCATGCCATCGCCAAATTCCCCCAAATCTAACGCTGTTTCGCTGTAAGATTCGAGATCATAAATCATGAAAAATGGAGCTGCTGCTTTACCACTGAGGTAATGAGACCCAGGGATAAGTTTTGATGGCCTTCTGATGGACCTGCAACTGGATCAGGCATGTGCTAACCCTAGCGTAGTTGTTCGTTCAGACAGTGGTGCTTCATCGCGCTGGTTTCCCTTTTCCTCCACCTTGACCAGGTTCCAACCCGACATGAGAATTCTGTCGTTCAGTTTAGCATTATGCAAGGCTCATATTCCTCATGTGTTCTACTGTATTTACCGAAAATGAATGTTAAGAGAGAAGACATGGGCACAGCTACATCAGCATAACTAGTAGAAGAGCTGGGCATGCAGATGGCCCACCAGTTGTGAGGTGTCACAATACACAGTCTCGTGCTCCACAGTCTGCAGTACCTTGACTGTGGCCTCATGGTAAACAGGCAAAAGTTACGTCGCCGCTGATGGTAACGATCAGCGAATAATGATCCTCGAAAGGTTTGGAAGACTTGATCACAGAACACCAGGGCTCTTGGTCAGGATCAGTCCCGGGAGTCTGTGTTTTGCTCTCGAAACAATGGTAAGGTTTGGAGGTAATTCTTATACTACATCGTTATCGATGATTGTGCATCGTTGGTCCAGTCACACTCTTGTGTATAGAGTTGTCTTCATCTTTATTCTTGCACAGCTGTACATACTGTATATACCGTCTTTTTCACATACTCTTCCTTTCTACTGTTCCGTCTCATTCACTTCACTTTAAATTCTTTCTTTCCTTCTCATCACTGACTTTATCCTCCTCATCATTATCATCTTTCCACCTGGTCATTACAGTTGTCTTCATTATTTCACCTTCTAGTTTTGGTAGGTATCATCTCACATCTTTCTGGTCATCAGTATGGCTTTCTCAAGGTGAGATCCACCCGTGGTATCCTTTCCTTCCTGAGCGACTGGAGCATTGTGGAGTGTGGCTCTTGATGTATCAGAGGCTTCAGACCAGGTATGGCGTCGGAGACTGATGTCCAGGTTACATTGATTGTTCTTGACTTTCCTACTTTTCTCTCGCCTGTCATGTCTACCTTCTTCTCCCGCCAGTCAGCTTCCGTGATTTTTGATAACTCACAACGTCCTTTTTTTCCGATCAATAATGATGTTCTTCAGGGGTCTTTCCTGTCCCCAGCGTTCTTCATCCTCTTTATCAACGATTTCCTTTATCCAGCAGATAACCCGGTAGACTCATAAGTTGACGACTCGCCGCTACAATCCTCCAATTCTCTCAGTCAGCTAGATCTGATCCAGCTCCATCTAAGTCTCGTCTCGTCACAATCGCCTCCATAATGTCGTGGACAAGCTTTCACGTGATTAAGTTTGATGCGTTTGAAATATTCTTCTTATTCCCCTTTTAAGACCCCTCACAACTCATCTTTTTCTTTGATAGCTCTACAATTTTCTCCACTCAACACGGTATAATTCGTATCTCAACCACATCTAGTCTGTCTTGAAAATCTCATGATACTCGGATACGAACTGATTCATTCTTGTATAGAGCACAGCTCCCACATGTAGGACGGCTCTGTTTCAACATACGTATATCACAGAGTCGAGTCCAAGGCAGTTCGACTAAATATCTCCAGTCTGACGTAAAAACCTGACCCATTTGTCCCACGACGAAATGTTGGCTTACTGCTTCCCTACTGTAGATATCAATGTGGTTTTTGCTGCTGATATGCCCCAGGCCTTAGCTGAATTACATGGTACTCGACAAGCCAATACGTCACATACCTGCCATGTAACTATTAACAGTATTAGGGTGAGCCGTTGTGATGTCAGTTACGATAGCTTCACCTCGAAGCTTCGGAACTCTTTGCCATCTTGGCTCTGCTGACATCTACGACCAGACCCGTTTTCTAAAGCAATATTTCCATTTCTTCTACAACTTTTAGACAATTTCTTCTTTTTGTTCTTTACAAATATGTCATTATATTATTTCATGTTGCATTTTGTATAAGGCACTTGGCCGGAACACGACTTGTGTCCGAAACCAGAACCTTCACAGTAAATAAAAGAAAAACATTTAAAGAATGTTTCATGTTTTCCTAGTTTTCTTCTCGTCCTCACGTAAGTGGGTAGCTTCATGACCCCATTTACCAGTTTAGCTAAATTATGACGCATAACATGAGCACTTGGCTCTCACACTCGCGTACATGGCGGACATTTTATCTTTATTCAAAGCCACTACTGTGAGGTGGGTGGCACGCCAGACATATTTACATTCCAAGCTTGATCCATGTAAACACCTTGTGTTTGAGGCATTTAAACTCCAGAACGCTTCGGCATCAACACTGGCGTCCGAGATGTTTAAACACTGGTGCACATTAAGCGTTTAGCCTTTGCCCGGGAATTTAATCGTAGACACATATGAGACGGACGTGTTATTTGGAGCAGGTCTTAAACTGGGCAGTCAGGGCTGAGTTTGGCATGAAGAACTGGCTTCTTCGGCCAGCCCTGAACCTAGTGTCGAGGCTTCGATCATGTTGGGCTTCGATCCTTCTGTCTTTTTGGGTGCTCTGTTGCCCGGACGTTGTCCACACACACACACACACACACACACACACACACACACACAAGTTTCTTATGATTAGTGCAATTTGTCCCAATTTGCGTTAAAATATGTGAAAAGTTACAAATGAAGTAGCGTGCATCCGAAAACAATCTTAGATCGTTGACTTGGGCGACTGTTGTTATTCAGTTTAGACTTAGCAACACAATAGTTCATAATGTCTTTACTTGTTAGCATTATTGATTGAAATAACATGTATCTGAGGGAGAAGTTTGAGTTATTAGATAAGTGTCGATTCACATTACCTGGTAATTGTTTGCAAGACAACGATGTTTTTCGGACATGTCGCATTCAGCCAGTCATTACCAACATGTCAAGTGCATCTTCGCCTCAAGCAAAAAGAAAAAAACAAGAAAAAAACTGAGTATAGTGATGCCGCTGATATCGTGTGGTCCTCTTCTCTCAAGCCCCGGATCTTGAAAGTCACTTCGTAGGCATACTACCCGACGACTCCCTTGACAGTCTGCCTAGTACATTTGTATCCTCGACTTTACAAATGTGATCGGTAACGTAGATATGTTGATCTGTGGACCGTGTTCCATCGGAGTTCATGCTTATTAGCGTAGTCGGTAGGAGTCAGATTCTTTGGGTCATCGGTTAGGCGGGGGGGGAGGGGGGGGGTTGCCTGAGGTCTCGGCACCTGGAAAAGTCCGGTGGAGAAAGACTTTCCCAGGTGCGGAGACCTCAGGAAATCCTCCCAACATTTGACCCAACAAGTTTACCGACCACGCTCTCACGTTTCAAACTCCAAGGGAACATGTTCCACCGATCAGCCTATTAACGAAGTCATGGATATCATTTGTAACACTACGATGTGATTCATTCCTGTTTTGTTTTATATATTGTGTTGTATCGTTTATAGTCAGTTTGGCTGAAAATGGGCAGTGTTTGTGTGCCCAAAATGTCTCGTGTATTTCAAGAGTAAATTGTAAATGAATATAAGACATTCCATTCGCACTTTAGCTGTTGAAGGTAGTGTAGTGAAAAGAATTGAAAACACAACGGAAAGCTAGTGAGTGTGAAATATGCATTGGTCTTATACATGCAATGTATATATTAAAGAATATATATATAAATATATATATATATATATATATATATATATATATATATATATATATATATACATATATATATATATATATATATATATATATATATATATATATATATATATATATATATATATATATATAAAACAAGGAAATGTAGATTCCGTTTGTGAGAAGTTCTTTTACGAGACTGTACATCCTCGCCAAAGATGAATTCTAACACGTTGCGCAACCTCTTTCAAGCGGACCACCGTGACACCTGGGTGTGTACTTACCACGCATTCCCCGCGTATCGTAGAAGGCGAGGAAAGGGGGCGGGAGCGGGGGTCTACAAACCCTCCCCTCCTTGTACTTTAACTTCCTAAAAGAGGAAACAGAAGAAGGAGTCATGCGGGGAGTGCTCATCCACCTCGAAGGCTCAGATTCTGGTGTCAAATGTGTGTATATGTAACCAAGATGAGAAAAAAGAGAGATGGGTAGTATGTTTGAGGAAAGGAACCTGGAAGTTTTGGCTCTGAGTGAAACGAAGCTCAAGGGTAAAGTTGAAGAGTGATTCGGGAATATCTTTGGAGTAAAGTGAGGAGTTGTGGGAATATGTGATAGAGTGCATGAAAGTAAACTCTAGATTGATATGGGTAAAACTGAAAGTGGATGGAGAGAGATGGGTGATTATTGGTGCCTATGCACCTGGTCATGAGAAGGAAGATCATGAGAGGCAAGTGTTTTGGAAGCAGGTGAGTGAGTGTGTTAACAGCTTTGATGAACGAGACCGGGTTATAGTGACGGGTGATTTGAATGCAAAGGTGAGTAATGTGGCAGTTGAGGGTGTAATTGGCGTATGTGGGGTGTTCAGTGTTGTAAATGGATATGGTGAAAAGCTTGTGGATTTATATGCTGAAAAAAGACCTGTGATTGAAAATACCTGGTTTAAAAAGAGAGATAAACATGAGTATGCGTATTTGAGTAGGAGAGATGGCCAGAGGGTGTTATTGGATTATGTGTTAATTGATAGGCGTGTAAAAGAGAGGCTTTTGGATGTTAATGTGCTGAGAGGGGCAGCTGGAGGGATGTCTGATCACGATCTTGTGGAGGCGAAGGTGAAGATTTGTAGAGGTTTTCAGAAAAGAAGAGAGATTGTTGGGGAGAAGAGAGTTGTAAGAGTAAGTGAGCTTGGAAAGGAGACTTGTGTGAGGAGGTACCAGGAGAGATTAAGTGCAGAATGGCAAAAGGTGAGAGTGGGGGAGGAATGGGATGTATTTAGGGAAGCAGTGATATCTTGCGCAAAAGATGCATGTGGCATGAGAAAGGTGGGAGGTGGGTAGATTAGAAAGAGTAATGAATGGTGGGATGAAGAAGTAAGATTGTCAGTGAAAGAGAAAAGAGAGGCGGTTGGACGATTTTTGCAGGGAAGTAGTGCAAATGACTGGGAAATGTATAAATAAAAGCGGCAGGAGCTCAACAGGTGAAAAATACGGCAAATGAGAGTTGAGGTGAGAGGGTATCTTTAAATTTTAGGGAGAATAAAAAGATGTTTTGGAAGGAGGTAGATAAAGTGCGTAAGACAAGAGAACAAATGGGAACATCGGTGAAGGGGGCAAATGGCGGGGTATTAACAAGTAGTGATAAAGTGGAAAGGAGATGAAGTGAATATTATTATTTTTTGTTGAATGTGTTTGATGATAGAATGGCAGATATAGAGTGTTTTGGTCGGAGTGGTGTGCGAAGTGAAAGGGTCAGGGAGAATGGTTTGGTGAACAGAGAAGAGGTAGTGAAAGCTTTATGGAAGATGAAAGCAGGCAAGGCGACGGGTTTGGATGGTATTGCAGTGGCATTTATCAAAAAAGGGGGTGACTATGCTGTTGATTTTTGGTAAGGATATTCAGTGTATGTTTGGATCATAGTGAAGTGCGTGAGGATTGGCGGAATGCATGCGTAGTACCATTGTACAAAGGCAAAGGGGATAATGGTGAGTGATCAAATTACAGAGGCATGAGTTTCTTGAGTATTCCTGGGGAATTATATGGGAGGGTATTGATTTAGAGGGTAAAGGCATGTACAGAGCATCAGACTGGGGAAGAGCAGTGTGGTTTCAAAAGTGGTAGAGGATGTGTGGATCAGGTGTTTGCCTTGAAGGATGTATGTGAAAAGAAATTAGAGAACAAATGGATTTGTATGTAGCATTTATGGATCTGGAGAAGGCATATGATAGAGTTGATAGTGATGCTCTGTGGAAGGTATTAAGAATATGTGGTGCGAGAGGTAAGTTGTTAGAAGCAGTGAAAAGTTTTTATCGAGGATGTAAGGCATGTGTGCGAGTAGGAAGAGAGGAAAATGATTGGTTCCCAGTGAATATCGGTTTGCGATAGGGGTGTGTGATGTCTCCATGGTTGTTTAATTTGTTTATGAATGGGTTGGTTAGGGACGTCAATGCAAGAGTATTGGAGAGAGGGGCAAGTATGCAGTGTGTTGAGGATGAGAGGGCTTGGGAAGTGAGTCATTTGTTGTTCGCTGATGATAAGGCGCTGGTGGCTAATGCGGGTGAGAAACTGCAGTAGTTAGTGACTGATTTTGGTAAAGTGTGTGAAAGAAGAAAGCTGAGAGTAAATGTGAAGAAGAGCAAGGTTATTAGGTTCAGTAGAGTTGAGGGACAAGTTAATTGTGAGGTAAGTTTAAATGGAGAAAAACTGAAGGAAGTGAAATGTTTTAGATATCTGATAGTGGATTTAGCAGCGGATGCAACCATGGAAGCGGAAGTGAGTCATAGGGTGGGGGAGGGAGCGAAGGTTCTGGGAGCGTTGAAGAATGTGTGGAAGGCGAGAACGTTATCTCGGAGAGCAAAAAATGGATATGTCTGAAGGAATAGTGGTTCCAACAATGTTATATGGTTGCGAGGCATGAGCTGTAGATAGGGTTGTGCGAGAGGAGGATGGAGTGTTGGAAATGAGATGTTTGAGGACAATATGTGGTGTGAGGTGGTTTGATCGAGTAAGTAATGAAAGGGTAAGAGAGATGTGTGGTAATAAAAAGAGTATGGTTGAGAGAGCAGAAGAGGATGTGTTGAAATGGTATGGTTGCATGGAGAGGATGAGTGAGGAAATATTGACAAAGAGGATATATGTGTCAGAGGTGGAGGGAACGAGAAGTGGGAGACCAAATTGGATGTGGAAGGATGGAGTGAAAAAGATTTTGAGCGATCGGGACCTGAACATACAGGAGGGTGAAAGGCGTGCAAGGAATAGAGTGAATTGGAACGATGTGGTATACCGGGGTCGACGTGCTATCAATGGATTGAATCAGGGCATGTGAAGAGTCTGGAGTAAACCATAGAAAGTTTTGTGGGGCCTGGTTTGGGTACATTACGCTGGAGGGGAAGGGGGTAGGGAATGTTATTTCGTGTGCGACGGGGTGGCGATAGGAATAGGACAATATGTGGTGTGAGGTGGTTTGATCGAGTAAGTAACGTAAGGGTAAGAGAGATGTGTGGAAATAAAAAGAGCGTGGTTGAGAGAGCAGAAGAGGGTGTTTTGAAATGGTTTGGGCACATGGAGAGAATGAGTGAGGAAAGATTGACCAAGAGGAAATATGTGTCGGAGGTGGAGGGAACGAGGAGAAGTGGGAGACCAAATTGGAGGTGGAAAGATGGAGTGAAAAAGATTTTGTGTGATCGGGGCCTGACCATGCAGGAGGGTGAAAGGAGGGCAAGGAATAGAGTGAATTGGATCGATGTGGTATACCGGGGTCGACGTGCTGTCAGTGGATTGAATCAGGGCATGTGAAGCGTCTAGGGTAAACCATGGAAAGCTGTGTAGGTATGTATATTTGCGTGTGTGGACGTATGTATATACATGTGTATGGGGGTGGGTTGGGCCATTTCTTTCGTCTGTTTCCTTGCGCTACCTCGCAAACGCGGGAGACAGCGGCAAAAAAAAAAAATTATATATATATATATATATATATATATATATATATATATATATATATATATATATATATATAGTGATGGGTGATTTGAATGCAAAGGTGAGTAATGTGGCAGTCGAGGGAATAATTGGTATGCATGGGGTGTTCAGTGTTGTAAATGGAAATGGTGAAGAGCTTGTAGATTTATGTGCTGAAAAAGGACTGATGATTGGGAATACCTGGTTTAAAAAGCGAGATATACATAAGTATACTTATGTAAGTAGGAGAGATGGCCAGAGAGCGTTATTGGATTACGTGTTAATTGACAGGCGTGCGAAAGAGAGACTTTTGGATGTTAATGTGCTGAGAGGTGCAACTGGAGGGATGTCTGATCATTATCTTGTGGAGGCTAAGGTGAAGATTAGTATGGGTTTTCAGAAAAGAGGAGTGAATGTTGGGGTGAAGAAGGTGGTGAGAGTGAGTGAGCTTGGGAAGGAGACCTGTGTGGGGAAGTACCAGGAGAGACTGTGTACAGAATGGAAAAAGGTGAGAACAATGGAAGTAAGGGGAGTGGGGGAGGAATGGGATGTATTTAGGGAATCAGTGATGGATTGCGCAAAAGATGCTTGTGGCATGAGAAGAGTGGGAGGTGGGCTGTTTAGAAAGGGTAGTGAGTGGTGGGATGAAGAAGTAAGAGTATTAGTGAAAGAGAAGAGAGAGGCATTTGGACGATTTTTGCAAGGAAAAAATGCAATTGAGTGGGAGAAGTATAAAAGAAAGAGACAGGAGGTCAAGAGAAAGGTGCAAGAGGTGAAAAAAAGGGCAAATGAGAGTTGGGGTGAGAGACTATCAGTAAATTTTAGGGAGAATAAAAAGATGTTCTGGAAGGAGGTAAATAGGGTGCGTAAGACAAGGGAGCAAATGGGAACTTCAGTGAAGGGCGTAAATGGGGAGGTGATAACAAGTAGCGGTGATGTGAGAAGGAGATGGAATGAGTATTTTGAAGGTTTGTTGAATGTGTCTGATGACAGAGTGGCAGATATAGGGTGTTTTGGTCGAGGTGGTGTGCAAAGTGAGAGGGTTAGGGAAAATGATTTGGTAAACAGAGAAGAGGTAGTAAAAGCTTTGCGGAAGATGAAAGCCGGCAAGGCAGCAGGTTTGGATGGTATTGCAGTGGAATTTATTAAAAAGGGGGGTGACTGTATTGTTGACTGGTTGGTAAGGTTATTTAATGTATGTATGACTCATGGTGAGGTGCCTGAGGATTGGCGGAATGCGTGCATAGTGCCATTGTACAAAGGCAAAGGGGATAAGAGTGAGTGCTCAAATTACAGAGGTATAAGTTTGTTGAGTATTCCTGGTAAATTATATGGGAGGGTATTGATTGAGAGGGTGAAGGCATGTACAGAGCATCAGATTGGGGAAGAGCAGTGCGGTTTCAGAAGTGGTAGAGGATGTGTGGATCAGGTGTTTGCTTTGAAGAATGTATGTGAGAAATACTTAGAAAAGCAAATGGATTTGTATGTAGCATTTATGGATCTGGAGAAGGCATATGATAGAGTTGATAGAGATGCTCTGTGGAAGGTATTAAGAATATATGGTGTGGGAGGCAAGTTGTTAGAAGCAGTGAAAAGTTTTTATCGAGGATGTAAGGCATGTGTACGTGTAGGAAGAGAGGAAAGTGATTGGTTCTCAGTGAATGTAGGTTTGCGGCAGGGGTGTGTGATGTCTCCATGGTTGTTTAATTTGTTTATGGATGGGGTTGTTAGGGAGGTAAATGCAAGAGTCCTGGAAAGAGGGGCAAGTATGAAGTCTGTTGGGGATGAGAGAGCTTGGGAAGTGAGTCAGTTGTTGTTCGCTGATGATACAGCGCTGGTGGCTGATTCATGTGAGAAACTGCAGAAGCTGGTGACTGAGTTTGGTAAAGTGTGTGGAAGAAGAAAGTTAAGAGTAAATGTGAATAAGAGCAAGGTTATTAGGTACAGTAGGGGTGAGGGTCAAGTCAATTGGGAGGTGAGTTTGAATGGAGAAAAACTGGAGGAAGTGAAGTGTTTTAGATATCTGGGAGTGGATCTGTCAGCGGATGGAACCATGGAAGCGGAAGTGGATCATAGGGTGGGGGAGGGGGCGAAAATTTTGGGAGCCTTGAAAAATGTGTGGAAGTCGAGAACATTATCTCGGAAAGCAAAAATGGGTATGTTTGAAGGAATAGTGGTTCCAACAATGTCGTATGGTTGCGAGGCGCGGGCTATGGATAGAGATGTGCGCAGGAGGATGGATGTGCTGGAAATGAGATGTTTGAGGACAATGTGTGGTGTGAGGTGGTTTGAGCGAGTGAGTAACGTAAGGGTAAGAGAGATGTGTGGAAATAAAAAGAGCGTGGTTGAGAGAGCAGAAGAGGGTGTTTTGAAATGGTTTGGGCACATGGAGAGAATGAGTGAGGAAAGATTGACCAAGAGGATATATGTGTCGGAGGTGGAGGGAACGAGGAGAAGAGGGAGACCAAATTGGAGGTGGAAAGATGGAGTGAAAAAGATTTTGTGTGATCGGGGCCTGAACATGCAGGAGGGTGAAAGGAGGGCAAGGAATAGAGTGAATTGGAGCGATGTGGTATACAGGGGTTGACGTGCTGTCAGTGGATTGAATCAAGGCATGTGAAGCGTCTGGGGTAAACCATGGAAAGCTGTGTAGGTATGTATATTTGCGTGTGTGGACGTATGTACATGTGTATGGGGGGGGGGGGGGTTGGGCCATTTCTTTCGTCTGTTTCCTTGCGCTACCTCGCAAACGCGGGAGACAGCGACAAAGTATAAAAAAAAAAAAAAAAAAAAAAAATATATATATATATATATATATATATATATATATATATATATATATATATATATATATATATATATATATATATATATATATGTTTGTGTGTGTGTGTGTGTGTGTGTGTTTGCAGATATACACATGTACATGTTCATTCTTGCTTGCCTTGTTCCATTACTGGCACTACCCTGCCCCACAGGAAACAGCCTCGCTACTTGATCGCCATTTCCCATGTTAGTGAGGTAACACCAGGAACAGACGAAGAGGGGCCACATTTGCTTATGTCTATTCTCTAGCTGTCATGTATATGTACTGAGAGGGAATGCTGGTGGGATGGCTGAACACTATATTGTGGACATGAGGGTAAAGGTTTGAGTGATGAGAGTGAGACTGGAAAAGAGACTTGTGAGGAGAAATGCCAGAAGAGATTGAGAGTTGTGAGAAGAAATGCCAGGAGAGATTGAGTGTAGAATGGCAAAAGATGAGAGTGTATGAAGCAAGGAGAGTTTGTGATGAATGGAGGTGTTTAGGAAAGTAATGCTGGCATGTGTAAAAGATGCATATGCCATGCAGAAGGTGAGAGGTGGGCTAATTATAAAGGATATTGAGAGGTGAGATAAAGAATTAAAGTTGCTTGTGAAAGAGAAATGAGAGGCATTTGGGTGATACTTAAAGGAAGGAGTGCAAATGACTGGGAGATGCCCAAGAGAAAGTGGCAGGAAGTCATGAGGTAGGTGCAGGGGTTGAAAATGAGGGTTGGAGTGAGTGAGTATCAGTAAAGTTAAAGTAGATGAAGATGTTTTGGAAGGAGGTTAATAATGTGCAAAAACTAGAGAGAGAAACAAATAGGAACATCGGTGAAGGAGTTATAGGGGTAAATGGTAATGGTAGTGATTAAGTGACGAGGAATTGGAGTGAGTATTTTGAAGTACTCTTGAATGTGTTTGATGATAGAGTGCAGATTTAGGGTGAAGTAAACCAACTACATAACAGGACTTATGGTTTTATTGCTCAAACAAAAGCACTGCTGTAACATTCTATAACAAAACGTTGTAGTTTTACACAACACAGCACTTATACTCAAGTTATACATTTAGCAGACAAACCAGCATAAGGAAAACCTTATCCACAATTCTTACTCATCAGTAAGACCAGCAAAACAACATACGCAAGCAAACACATAATTAAAAGGAGAGTAGCCAACCTGTGTTTACAAGATACTCAGGTTGTCCGAGTTGGCGAATGACAGGGGCTCTTGACGTAAACAATTATTGAGGGATTTCAAATGTAAAGTCATGACAATTTACAGTTTCACATATTACCACATTCTTTCCCACCTAACAATGTTCACAAGGAATAATCTTAGAGATGTCTAGGGGCATGTCATGCTCTCTCAGATCTATAAACTTGCACTGGTGAAGACATTTGATCAGACATAGTAGGACGTTTCTGAGTGGTGCTTTCTTGACATGGAGGCTCCAGGTTCTCACCAATATCTGATATTTCTTGATTGTTCAGTGTCTGAGACACAGAAGGATTAGTATCCACACTGTCACTACTGTCACCAGTCAAAGGTGCAAGATGCCTTAATGAAATGGTAGTTACTCTGCCATCTGGAAGCTTGACATAATGAAATGGTAGTTACTCTGCCATCTGGAAGCTTGACATAATGAAATGGTAGTTACTCTGCCATCTGGAAGCTTGACATAATGAAATGGTAGTTACTCTGCCATCTGGAAGCTTGACATAGGCATACTCCAGATTGGCTTCCAATATTTCAACCTCACCCACCAGGGATTGTTCTTGCTATCCCACATTTGCTGTCTTTAAGGGGGCCGGGCCTTTATGAATGAGCCTTGTGGGTAATATTCAGCCTGATGTGGACCTCCTAGAATGCTGAAAGAAATGCTAGTGCGGTGTACAGTTAGTAGAAGTGCACAACAATGATTAGATAGAATGGAGTGCATCTGGGAGAACTGTTTCCCACTGAGATACATCAAAGTTCTCTGTTCTGAGAGCCAGCATTATGATCTTCCATATAATTCCATTATACCTTTTGACCTGTCATTACCCCTAGGGTTGTAGGGAGCAGTACGACTGGTAGCTACCCATTTCTTTTATGGAAAATCCTTTAGCTCTCCTGACATGAAGGCACACCTTTGTCAGAGTGGATATTTGCTGGCATAACAAGCATGGCAAACATCTGTATCAAACATCTGATAACAGTTCTGGTAGTCATGTTAGGGCTAGGGAAGACAATTGGAAACCATGAGAATTCATCAAGGACAGTGTTTCTTGGTTGTGATGGAAGTAGGCCTTTAAAACCCAAGTTCAGCCTTTTGTACAGCTGGGTTGCCTTAATCAGTAGGCGAGAGTCCGATTTGTAGAACTGAAGTTTGAGTTCAGAGCATATTTGACGAGGCAGTGATTCTCTTATCATCATCGATAGAATAGGGCAGATTTCAACCACGGACAAAAGGCACCATTCAAAACACTCCGGGGTGGTAAAGGTCTTCATGTAGTTCCCTGAGTTTATCTGTAGTAGTAGCACCACACACATGTGAGAGTGCATCAGCAGGAGTATCTTCTTTACCTGGGCAGCACACAATATGGTTTTTGATTTTGCTAGCAGGTTTAGGGTCGAACATGAACTTCACACCGAGCTGATCTGTAATAAGCTTAAAGTGATGTCCAACAAGATAGTGTTTCCACTTTCTAAGGGCTTTTACTAAGGCATATGCTTCTTTCTCTTCAGGAGAATGTTTCTGTTCACTATTAGTAAGAGTATGAGAGACGAATGCTACTGGACGACCATTCTGAGATAGTGTAGCAGTTATAGCATGGCCTGAAGCATCGGTTTCCATAGTGAAAGGAGACGTAGGGTCAATAGCTTTTACCACCGAATCCGCAGTATCTTTAAGTTCTCAAAAGCTAGAGCTGCATCAGTAGACAGAGTAAATCTATCAGCATGCAAGAGAGGATGGATCTTTTCAGAAAAATTAAGTATCCAACGGGAGTAATGTGCAAGGATCCCCAGTGATCTCTGTAAGGAAGCAGTATCCTTAGGGAGTGAAAGATTTAACACTGAATGAAGGCGCCCTGGGTACGGTCTGATCACTCGCTCTTTTACACGTACCCAAGAAGAATTATGGCTTATAAAATCACATGTTATCCCCGGGGACAGGGGAGAAAGAATACTTCCCACGTATTCCCTGCCTGTCATGGGGGCGACGGGGGGTTGGGGGGGTCTGGAAATCCTCCCCTCTCGTTTTTTTTTAATTTTCCAAAAGAAGGAACAGGGGGGGGGGCTAGGTGAGGATATTCCCCCAAAGGCCCAGTCCTCTTTTCTTAACGCTACCTCGCTAACGCGGGAAATAGCAAATAGTTTGGGGAAAAAAAGAAAGAAAAAAAAAAGAATATATATATATATATATTATTTAATTATTTTGCTTTGTCACTGTCTCCCGCGTTAGCGAGGTAGCGCAAGGAAATGACGAAAGAATGGCCCAACCCACCCACATACACATGTATATACATACACGTCCACACACAGCACATATACATACCTATACATCTCAATGTATATATATATATATTTATATATATATATATATATATATACACTCACAGACATATACATATATACCCATGTACATAATTCATGCTGTCTGCCTTTATTCATTCCCATTGCCACCCCGCCACACATGGAATAACAACACCCTCCCCCTTCATGTGTGCGAGGTATCGCTAGGAAAAGACAACAAAGGCCCCATTTGTTCACACTCAGTCTCTAGCTGTCATGTAATAATGCCCGAAACCACAGGTCCCTTTCCACATCCAGGCCCCACACAACTTTCCATGGTTTACCCCAGACGCTTCACATGCCCTGGTTCAATCCACTGACAGCACGTCGACCCCGGTATACCACATCGTTCCAATTCACTCTATTCCTCGCACGCCTTTCACCCTCCTGCATGTTCAGGCCCCGATCACTCAAAATCTTTTTCACTTCATCTTCCCACCTCCAATTTGGTCTCCCACTTCTCCTCGTTCCCTCCACCTCTGACACATATATCTCTTAGTCAATCTTTCCTCACTCATTCTCTCCATGTGACCAAACCATTTCAAAACACCCTCTTCTGCTCTCTCAACCACACTCTTTTTATTACCACACATCTCTCTTACCTTATTATTACTTACTTGATCAAACCACCTCACACCACATATTGTCCTCAAACATCTCATTTCCAGCACATCCACCCTCCTGCGCACAACTCTATCCATAGCCCACTCCTCGCAACCATACAATATTGTTGGAACCACTATTCCTTCAAACATACCCATTTTTGCTTTCCGAGATAATGTTCTCGACTTCCACACATTCTTCAAGGCTCCCAGAATTTTCGCCCGCTCCCCCACCCTATGATTTACTTCCGCTTCCATGGTTCCATCCGCTGCCAGATCCACTCCCAAATATCTAAAACACTTCACTTCCTCCAGTTTTTCTCCATTCAAACCTACCTCCCAATTTACTTGACCCTCAACCCTACTGTACCTAATAACCTTACTCTTATTCACATTTACTCTCAACTTTCTTCTTTCACACACTTTACCAAACTCAGTCACCAGCTTCTGCAGTTTCTCACATGAATCAGCCACCAGCGCTGTATCATCAGCGAACAACAACTGACTCACTTCCCAAGCTCTCTCATCCACAACAGACTGCATATTTGCCCCTCTTTCCAAAACTCTTGCATTCACCTCCCTGACAACCCCATCCATAAACAAATTAAACAATCATGGAGACACCACACACCCCTGCCGCAAACCTACATTCACTGAGAACCAATCACTTTCCTCTCTTCCTACACGTACACATGCCTTATATCCTCGATAAAAACTTTTCACTGCTTCTTACAACTTGCCTCCCACTCCATATATTCTTAATACCTTCCACAGAGCATCTCTATCAGCTCTATCATATGCCTTCTCCAGATCCATAAATGCTACATACAAATCTATTTGCTTTTCTAAGTATTTCTCACATACATTCTTCAAAGCAAACACCAAATCCACACATCCTTTACCACTTCTGAAACCACACTGCTCTTCTCCAATCTGATTCTCTGTACATGCCTTCACCCTCTCAATCAATACCCTCCCATATGATTTCCCATGAATACTCAACAAACTTGTACCTATGTAATTTGAGCACTCACTCTTATCCCCTTTGCCTTTGTACAATGGCACTATGCAAGCATTCCGCCAATCCTCAGGCACCTCACCATAAATCATACATACATTAAATAACCTTACCAACCAGTCAACAATACAGCCACCCCCTTTTTTAATAAATTCCACTGCAATACCATCCAAACCCGCTGCCTTGCCGGCTTTCATCTTCCGCAAAGCTTTTACTACCTCTTCTCTATTTACCAAATCATTTTCCCTAACCATCTCACTTTGCACACCACCTCGACCAAAACACCCTATATCTGCTACTCTATCATCAAACACATTCAACAAACCTTCAAAATACTCACTGTATCTCCTTCTCACATCACCACTACTTGTTATCATCTCCCCATTATCCCCTTCACTGAAGTTCCCATTTGTTCCCTTGTCTTACGCACTTTATTTACCTCCTTCCAAAACATCTTTTTATTCTCCCTAAAATATAATGATACTCTCTCACCCCAACTCTCATTTGCCCTCTTTTTCACCTCTTGCACCTTTCTCTTGACCTCCTGCCTCTTTCTTATATACATCTTCCACTCATTTGCATTATTTCCCTCTAAAAAATCGTCCAAATGCCTCTCTCTTCTCTTTTACTAATAATCTTACTTCTTCATCCCACCACCCTTTCTAATCTGCCCACCTCCCACGCTTCTCATGCCACAAGCATCTTTTGCGCAAGCCATCACTGCTTCCCTAAATAAATCCCATTCCTCCCCCACTCCCCTTACGTCCTTTGTTCTCATCTTTTTCCGTTGTGTACTCAGTCTCTCCTGGTACTTCCTCACACAAGTCTCCTTCCCAAGCCCACTTACTCTCACCCTTCTCTTCACCCCAACATTCTGTCTTCTTTTTTGAAAACCTCTACAAATCTTCACCTTCGCCTCCACAAGATAATGATCAGACATCCCTCCAGTTGCACCTCTCAGCACATTAACATCGAAAAGTCTCTCTTTCGTGCGCCTATCAATTATCACGTAATCCAATAACGCTCTCTGGCCATCTCTCCTACATACATACATATACTTACGTATATCTCTTTTTAAACCACTATCCCCAATCACCAGTCCTTTTTCAGCACATAAATCTACAAGCTCTTCACCATTTCCATTTACAACACTGAACACCCCATGCATACCAATTGTTTCCTCAACTGCCACATTACTCCTTTGCATTCAAATCACCCATCACTATTACCCGGTCTCGTGCATCAAAACCACTAACACACTCATCAGCTCCCAAAACACTTGTCTCTCATGATCTTTCTTCTCACGCCCAGGTGTATATGCACTAATAATCACACATCTCTCTCCATCAACTTTCAGTTTTACCCATATCAATCTAGAGTTTACATTCTTACATTCTATCACATACTCCCACCACTCCTGTTTCAGGAGAATTGCTACTCCTTCCCTTGCTCTTGCCCTCTCACTAACCCCTGACTTTACTCCTAAGACATTCCCAAACCACTCTTCCCCTTTACCCTTGAGCTTCGTTTCACTCAGAGCCAAAACATCCAGGCTCCTTTCCTCAAACATACTACCTACCTCTCCTTTTTTTCTCATCTTGGTTACATCCACACACACACATTTAAACACCCCAATCTGAGCCTTCGAGGAGGATGAGCACTCTCCACGTGACTCCTCCTTCCGTCTCCCTTTTTAGAAAGTTAGAATACAAGGAGGAGAGGGTTTCCAGTCCCCGCTCCCGTCCCCTTTAGTCGCCTTCTACGACACGTGAGGAATGCGTGGGAAGTATTCTTTCTCCCCTATCCTCATATATATATATATATATATATATATATATATATATATATATATATATATATATATATATTATAAATAATACGATCCCCGAGGCGACATAATCATAACCAACTGTAGCCTCTCAATATCCTCATCCTGTGCATCCAGACAACCAGATTCCCAACCCACCACCAACAGTAGTTGACCTCGCCAGGAATCTTATTTTACTCGCTACACACAAGAACCAGCTGGTGCACGTTACACACAAGAACCAGCTGGTGCACGTTACACACAAGAACCAGCTGGTGCACGTTACACACAAGAACCAGCTGGTGCACGTTACACACAAGAACCAGCTGGTGCACGTTACACACAAGAACCAGCTGGAGCACCTTACACACAAGAACCAGCTGCAGCACGTCATGTTAACTGTTTTCTGACCACCTACCCATCCTGATAGCGCCCCATACAGCCCACACAATCATTTCGAAGAAATAGCAACAACTACAGGAAAGCAGATTGGCCAGCCTTCACACAATGCTATAAAACTTCAGTGAAGATGCTATCTCATGCCTAGATCATTTCAGTCTCACTCTTCATCAGCATGTCCAAGCAAGCCTGGAAAATGCATATGCCACAAGGGCATACAGGTAATTACTATGTCTCCTCACAAATTACACACCTCATAAAGGAAGGAAACCTAACCACTGAAAGACAAACTACAAACTATCCTCACCACTAAACGGTTAAGTAATGATGGACAACTGCCCTCTGGTACAAGTAATGTGATTCAAACCTTCAAGAACTCTAATGCTGGAGGTCCTGATAACATCGAATACACACACACACACACACACACACACACACACACACACACACACACACTGGACTAACCCAACAAGCACCAGACAACCGACCTACCAACTCGGTCTTAAACTCTAACCCACTAGACTGAGACCACGCTCCGTGGAGACACACGAGTCACACTCTCCTGCTCACGCTATGGGCATCACCATCACTACAACACAACAAACACCATTACATCATACCCCCGAGACGCTTCATGCCTAAGATGCCGCTGCACACAGACGCACAAATATCACAACACTTTATGACCTGTGATCCCGACTGGTGGACGTGGCCAGCTTCCTGAGTACTGCAGGAACTTCATAAAGATGGAAGGCAGAAGTAATAAGTATGTATGTTTGCTGTTGGGCTGCCCCCTCTATCTCTCTCCTCCCTAGCCTCACCACTCTGGCAACACTGTGTGGTGAGGCCAGCTGACCTCCATGTCCTCACCACTCAGACAACACTGTGTAGTGAGGCCAGCTGACCTGCCTGCCCTCACCACTCAGGCAACACTGTGTGGTGAGGCCAGCTGACCTGCCTGCCCTCACCACTCAGGCAACACTGTATGGTGAGGCCAGCTGACCTGCATGCCCTCACCAATCAGGCAACACTGTGTGGTGAGGCCAGCTGACCTGCCTGTCCTCACCAATCAGGCAACACTGTGTGGTGAGATCAGCTGACTCTCTCTTCAGGTCATCAGGGAAGACTGTATATTTCAGGATATGGGACAAGTAGTGGATCGAATAATTTATAGCCTCGCTTGTCGTTCTTATCTCGATATGGCGGCCGTGGAGGACAATGAGCTGTGATATCAGGGCGGCAGCCCACCACCCGTGGGGGCGGGTGTTTCCTCATGCCAGTCGCGCAGTAACTTCTCAACACCAGCGTGTTAAGAATTCCTGGAGCAGAGCAAAGTTTGTGCGTTGGTTGTTTGGGACGGACCCACTGCTCTCTCTCTCTCTCTCTCTCTCTCTCTCTCTCTCTCTCTCTCTCTCTCTCTCTCTCTCTCTCTCTCTCTCTCTACCGGCAGAAATATTTCATTTGGGAATTTTCGTCGGGATCTGGCCCCGGGGGAGGTTCAGTTGATAAGGGTCTTAAGTGCATATTGTGTAGTGAATCAGCTGCACTGTAATGCACCGTGGCGGTGTATAGAACCCTGGCCTTGTACAGGAGCTAGGGGCATGACAGCATACAACAGCAGCAGGAACAAAGTGCTTGTTGGTCAAAGGACTAATCGTCAGGAGTCATGGCTTAAGAGGTCCCGGGGTTAGAGGTGGACGGTCGTTCTTGGATCATGTATTGACGACTGTAGGGGTTCTTGTATCTGAACCCGTCGAAATAGGCGGGAGTTGGAAGCTCCGATCATATCTTGGTGGAGGCGAGTGTCAATGTTAGTGGGATGTTTAGGAAAAGAGATGACATAGTACGAAAAGAAGTTGTGAAAGTGGATGATGTGTTTGGGACGTACACATAATGAGAAAGGGTAATAAATGTTAGAATCAGGAAGATAAATCGATAGTGAACAGACAACGGAGATGTTTGTGCGATATCTATAGAGAAGGAATGCGAGTGAATGGGAGAAGTACAAAACATAGTGGCAGAGGTAAAGAGAAAGATATGAGATCTGAAAATTAGGACATGAGAGAGAGAGAGAGAGAGAGAGAGAGAGAGAGAGAGAGAGAGAGAGAGAGAGAGAGAGAGAGAGAGAGAACATATTTTGGAGTGAGGTGATTCATGTGTGGAGAATAAGAGAATAAATGCGGGAGACATTAAGAAGAGCAGTTGGAAGAATTTGTCGCAGAAAAAGATGCGTAAAAAGTTAGCTTGAGTCAGTATCTTGATAGGGAGGCGGATGTGATATGTTGGCACAAAGTGGCGTGTGGGAAGTTAGTCATAGCGAATGGGATGGTGAAAAGAGAGGAGGTAGTGAAAGTCTTGTGCAAGATGGAACGTGGTAAGCGTCGGGAGCGGATGGGATTACTAATGGGGTTTTCAAAAGAAATGATGACGATTTTGCTGATAAGTCGCCTTGGCTCTCCGATGTGTGTATGTATATATATATATATATATATATATATATATATATATATATATATATATATATATATATATATATATATATATATATGGCCCAAGGTGAAGTGTCCAGCGCCTTGCGTTTTAGGTCTAAGTTTTAGGACTGAGTTGTAAGTCTGAGTATACCTTGTAAGGAGTATGGGAGAGTGAGGAGTGAGACGGTTGTATGGTATATTGAGCCTAACTGGGGAAAGAATATTGATCTTTCAGGAGAGACAGGTAACGTGTGAATCAGGCGTTTGCTCTGAAGAACATACGCTAGAATTTCTTTGAGAAAGAGATTGGCTTGTAAGAGGCATTTTTGGATCTAGAGAAAACAAATAACAGGACTGACGATGATGCCGTAAGTAAGATGCTGCTGATGTATGGGATAAATGGAAGGTTAAACACTGAGGTGAGGAGCTTTTACTGAGGGAGTGAGCATGTGTAAGAGTGGGAGGGGTTGAGGATGAGCGGCTTTGGTTGAAGGTGAGTCTTTGTCAAGGATGTGTGATGTAGCCATGGCTTTTTGATCAGTGATTATGGCTAGGATGGTGAGGGAAGTAAATGCGATAGTACTGAAGCATGGGGTAGATTTGTAGCCTGCTGGGGGTGGGGGCATGTGAGGTTAATCATTCGCTCTTTGCAGCTGACACAACTCTGTTGACAGACGCTGGAGAGAAACTGGTGACAAAATGTGGAAGAAAAAGTTGGAAGTAAATAGAAACAAAAGTAAGGCAATGAATTGCAGCAGGGAGGTGAGAAAATTTAGTTTGAGTGAGAATTTAAATGAGGACCTGGAAGACGTAGAGTGTTTTGGGTAGTGGATGCTGCATCGGATAGAACCATGGAAGCCAATGTGATTCACACAGCTGAAGAGAGGGGTAAGGTCCTGGGTGCGTTAGGGAGCGTGTGAACGGCAAAGTCAGTGTCTGTAAGGGGAAAGATGGCTATTTCTAAAGGTACAGTAGTCCCAAAAGTGTTCTGTGAATGCGAGTCTTAGACATTGAACGCAAAGAAGTTGGATGTTTTGCAAATGGCATGACTATGGGCAATATATGGCTTGAAGTGTGTTGTATTGTTTACGACCTGAAAGTGTCAGAGACAGGTAGACGATGAGCGCAACCTGATAGTAATGTCGACCAAGGTATGTTGAAGCGGTTCGGGCATATGGAGAGAATGTGTGAAGGGAAACTAACGAAGAGGATCTAGTTGCTGAGGCAGAAGTTGGGGGTAGGGGGAACTAAGGAGGAGATGGAAAGATAGAGCAAAGGAGGCTTTTAGTTACCGAGGCCTAAATTCTCAAGGAGGGAGAGGACCACGTTTGGTTAGAAGGAACGGTAGCGGTGTGATGTACGAGGGGCGACATCCTGTGTCCATGGTAATGTATGGTACAGTTCGTGGGACGTAGCTGTGGATGCTAGTCTTTGGTTTCGATGCATTATCCACGACAACTAGAGATGGGGTATGTGCAAATGAGCCCATTGTCCGTTTATTCCTGACGGTCCCTCGCTCACGCTGGTAAGGCAATTAGGTACAGGAAAAAACATTCTTTGTAATGCTGGAGTACCAGAGTGCTGCCTCAGAGTGCCTCATTTGTGTGAATGAGCAGATGGCTGAGCTCCCATATTCTGTCTTTGTCATTTTCCGTGGATGTCTACATGCGGGACGATATTTACTGAATGGAGAGAGAGAGAGAGAGAGAGAGAGAGAGAGAGAGAGAGAGAGAGAGAGAGAGAGAGAGAGAGAGAGAGAGAGTGGGCGGATGAGAGGGAACTGTTGGAAGAACGTGTTGCGTTGGGGACCTGGGCTGGATAGTAATTACAGCAGACACTGTGTCCTCCCGCCTTAGGGAAACAGTGCACGGGGTATACGTCAACCCCAGCTAAACCTGGTGGTCAAGTTGTACCTGGCACACCAAAGGCAGTCACGTCTCAGCAGAATTGCAGTAGCTTAAGGAGTCGGCATTCTTGGAGATCGTGGCTTTGCAAGATGTATTATCGCTACCTCTTCTTCTTCTTGTTCAGTTTTACGTTTCTCACAGAAACGCTGGTATTTTGGAATATTACTTCATATAATTTTTCTTTATGTCTGTATCTTTGTCATCACTAGCATCTATATGATTGTAATTACGTATTTGTACTACGAGGACGGAAGGTTACGTCAGTGGCGCCCCATCTCTTGAACTATCTCTTCTGTCTTACAGTTCTAGTGCTTATGTGTGGAGGTGTGTGTGTGTGTGTGTGTGTGTGTGTGTGTGTGTGTGTGTGTGTGTGTGTGTAAGTGAATGAGACATTACATGAGATCCTGTAAGTCTGTCGGCGACCTTCATAACTGCAGTACATAGTGTAGAAATCAACTGTGTTGAGAATACTTTTTATCATCTGGTGTGCAGGCCGTCCAGAGCTACTGTATCCTTGTGTTAACGAGTATGATACTTGGCGAAGAACTTCGGGTATGAGGAGGATATTGAATATTGAACCTCCAGAATTACTGTGTGGTGAACCTAGTGAAAGGCTGAGGATCTTCTTACCGCCCCCGGCCACCACAGTTTTCTTCCAGCCACCACACTACGCCTTCTTGCACCGTAGTCTCGTTCTGGCCACCACAGTCGGCCCCCGTCTACCACAGTCTACCCCCGGTCACCGCAGTTTGTCCCCGTTCACCACAGTCTTGCTCCCGGCCACCATAGTCTGCCTCTGTCCTCCACCGTCTGACCCGGCTACCGCAGACTGCTCCCGTGCACCTCAGTCCGCCCCCAGCCACAACCGTCTGTTCCCGTCCACTACAGTCTGCCCCTGTCCTCCACAGTCAGTCCCGGCCACCGCAGACTGCCCTCGTCCACCAAAGTCTATCCCCGGCCACAACAGTCTGTTCTCGGCCACCACAGTTTAGTATGTAATATCAAGGGAGCGGGGGAGGGATTAGCACACAGGTATCGTAATGTCTAACAAGATACAAAAGTATTGATAGTTTCATTAATGTGATACGGACGTACAATCACCTGGTTATAGGCCTCACTGAGCGAGCACAGTGTGAGACGCGGCCGCTCCAGCAGGAAGGAACACTCCAGTCTTTACCTTCATGACTTGAAGCAATAATTTCATATTCTCTCATAGTTTATTACTCATTATACGAATATCAAAACTTAAGAATTACTATTCTTTTACCCAGACCGAATGGCGACCCTTGACTGTTAAGAGGAAAAAGTCTCGTTATACTGAGAACAGATGTCTAAGAACTCCACACATGTGGAGGACATGTGTGGCAGGTGTGTAGGCTGCCTCAGGTGTGCATTCCCGGCCTCTTGTGTGTTCTTATGTCCGGGCTGCCTCAGGTGTGCAGTGACGGGTGCTTGTGTATCCTAATGTCCCGTCTGTATCATACTTTTAAAGATGAGTTGTCTGACGTGGCTCAGGAATATATAGGGACTTGCCTCAAGCTGTCTGCCATAACCCAGGAACATAAGGGGACTGATATCCAGCGTCTGTTGTAACTCGTGAACTCAGGGAAAATGTTTCCAGATGTCTGTCAGAATTCAAGGACACTAGGGGGACGGGTGACCCGTTGTCTCCCGGGAACCAGGAGCGGTGTGGCAGGTGACCAGACTGCCTCATCAAGGTGTATCCAGCCAGTAGTCTGAGGGTCAGGGAGTATAGAGCTGGAGGACGCTTCAGTAGGACTTCCAGTTTCCTTAGGAGTTAGGGTGGTGTACGGGTCCGTCCTGACGACTTCAGCAGAGAGAACAGGAAATCATGACACAAATCAAGAATTAGTTGGTGGATTCATCACTTTATGACAGCAGATCTCCATCCTTGACTGTGTTCGACTCGTTCGTTATACGCATATCTCAAACGTACCTGATCTTATTATAACGTTTGACGTAGGAGTTACCCTGTATTAAGGCATAGCGTATCGTCAGGGCTAGTGTGTCTCCCTGCACCGTGTATCGTAATCTTACTGCACCGTATATTGTACGTGTTACCTTATATCGTTACCAAGTGTAATGATTACCTTAGCTTACAACAGAGGGTGTGTTCCGGACACGATACGAGGCTCCAACCTGTTGTCCACTACACCACGTTGTGTGTTGGCCTCGTGGCGCACTTAATGACCAGTCCTTTGTACTGGCACTGGGAGGACGGTCGTCCGGCCATTACCGGTCAGGTGGTCCCCGGGAAGATCACGGTCAATACAGGGCTCAGGTGGCGGCCGAGACCGAGCTAAGGCCCAGAATTACTGCGTCTCCATACCCGCAGGTGCAGGACAACGAACCTGGAGGGCAGACAAACTCTCACCTTTAGCGAGGCTATATCATCGAGAGGACAGTCTCGTCAAAGAATATCTCGCTCCAAAGGGGTCTATATTTCCGTGCTACTGAAAGTAGAGCAGCATTGGACTGCAGGAGACTTAAGAATGGTTCTGGATAATAGCAACAGGAATCTTTCACAGAAATTGGTCCTTGGGTAATTACACACACACACACACACACACCACACACACACACATATGTGGTATACCGGGGTCAACGTGCTGTCAATGGATTGAACCAGGGCATGTGAAGCGTCTGGGGTAAACCATGGAAAGTTTTGTGGGGCCTGGATGTGGAAAGGGAGATGTGGTTTCGGTGCATTACACTTGACAGCTGGAGACTGACGTGAACGAATGTGGCCTTTTTGCCTTTTCCGAGCGCTACCTCGCTGGAGGGTGGGGAGGATGCTGTTTTCTGTTTGGCGGGGTGGCGACTGAAATGGATGAAGGCAGCAAGTATGAATATGAACATGTGTATATAAGTATATTTATATATGTGTTGAAATGTACATGTATGTATATGTGTGTGTATGGGCGTTTATGTTTATATATATATATGTTTATGTGAATGTTTTGGCCATTCTTCGTCTGTTTCCTTGCGCTACCTCGCTGAAGCGGGAAATAGCGATTAAGTATAATAAAGAAAAAAAAGAAATATATATATATATATATATATATATATATATATATATATATATATATATATGTATTATACTTAATCGCTGTTTCCCGTGTCAGCGAAGTAGCGCCAGGAAATAGAAGAATGGCCCATCCACTCATACACACACACACAAATATATATATATATATATATATATATATATATATATATATATATATATATATATATATATATATATATATATATATATATGACATACAAACCTCCAACAGCCAGGATCGAACCCGGGACCCCTGTGCCATAGGTGGGAATGCGACCGCTAGGCTATGGGCCTGGCTAATACGAAATAACAGTTCGAATACTGTGTACTCGAATACTCACGTTGGTGAGCAACGGGGTCTACACCGGTCATTTCCCAACATATATACCTCCGCGTTGTACAGCGAGGTAGCGCCAGGGAAAGGCAAAAAGGCCACATTCGTTCACACTCAGTTTCTAGCTCCCATGTGTGTAATGCACCGAAACCACAGCTCCCTTTCCACATCCAGGCCCCACAAAACTTTCCATGGTTTACCCCAGACGCTTCACATGCCCTGGTTCAATCCATCGACAGCACGTTGACCCCGGTATACCACATGTGTGTGTGTGTGTGTGTGTGTGTGTTATGACTCTTCCTGCTTTAGGTTACCGCGTGATTAAAAAGTCACCTTTGGCGAGGCAGGATACAGTCTCGTTAAAGAACTTTCCGCTTCAGAAGAGTCCATCAGGTCTCTGCTGCTAGATGAAGTGTACCTTTCCAGCTGCAGGAGCCCATATATATATATATATATATATATATATATATATATATATATATATATATATATATATATATATATATATATATATATTTTTCAAATCACCCATCACTATAACCCGGTCTCGTGCATCAAAACCGCTAACACACTCATTCAGCTGCTCCCAAAACACTTGCCTCTCATGATCTTTCTTCTCATGCCCAGGTGCATATGCACCAATAATCACCCACCTCTCTCCATCAACTTTCAATTTTACCCATATTAATCGAGAATTTACTTTCTTACATTCTATCACATACTCCCACAACTCCTGTTTCAGGAGTATTGCTACTCCTTCCCTTGCTCTTGTCCTCTCACCAACCCCTGACTTCACTCCCCAGACATTTCCAAACCACTCTTCCCCTTTACCCTTGAGCTTCGTTTCACTCAGAGCCAAAACATCCAGGTTCCTTTCCTCAAACATACTACCTATCTCTCCTTTTTTCACATCTTGGTTACATCCACACACATTTAGGCACCCCACTCTGAGCCTTCGAGGAGGATGATCACTCCCCGCGTGACTCCTTCTTCTGTTTCCCATTTTAGAAAGTTAATACAAGGAGGGGAGGATTTCCGGCCCCCCGCTCCCGTCCCCTCTAGTCGCTTTCTACGACACGCGAGGAATACGTGGGAAGTATTCTTTCACCCCTATCCCCAGGGATAATATACATATATATATACATATACACACACACACACATGCACACACACACGCACATACACACACACACACACACATACATATATATACATATGAAAAGGTGAGTAATGTGGCAGTTGAGGGAATAATTGGTATGCATGGGGTGTTCAGTGTTGTAAATGGAAATGGTGAAGAGCTTGTAGATTTATGTGCTGAAAAAGGACTGATGATTGGGAATACCTGGTTTAAAAAGCGAGATATACATAAGTAAACTTATGTAAGTAGGAGAGATGGCCAGAGAGCGTTATTGGATTACGTGTTAATTGACAGGCGTGCGAAAGAGAGACTTTTGGATGTTAATGTGCTGAGAGGTGCAACTGGAGGGATGTCTGATCATTATCTTGTGGAGGCTAAGGTGAAGATTAGTATGGGTTTTCAGAAAAGAGGAGTGAATGTTGGGGTGAAGAAGGTGGTGAGAGTAAGTGAGCTTGGGAAGGAGACCTGTGTGGGGAAGTACCAGGAGAGACTGTGTACAGAATGGAAAAAGGTGAGAACAATGGAAGTAAGGGGAGTGGGGGAGGAATGGGATGTATTTAGGGAATCAGTGATGGATTGCGCAAAAGATGCTTGTGGCATGAGAAGAGTGGGAGGTGGGCTGTTTAGAAAGGGTAGTGAGTGGTGGGATGAAGAAGTAAGAGTATTAGTGAAAGAGAAGAGAGAGGCATTTGGACGATTTTTGCAGGGAAAAAATGCAATTGAGTGGGAGAAGTATAAAAGAAAGAGACAGGAGGTCAAGAGAAAGGTGCAAGAGGTGAAAAAAAGGGCAAATGAGAGTTGGGGTGAGAGACTATCAGTAAATTTTAGGGAGAATAAAAAGATGTTCTGGAAGGAGGTAAATAGGGTGCGTAAGACAAGGGAGCAAATGGGAACTTCAGTGAAGGGCGTAAATGGGGAGGTGATAACAAGTAGTGGTGATGTGAGAAGGAGATGGAATGAGTATTTTGAAGGTTTGTTGAATGTGTCTGATGACAGAGTGGCAGATATAGGGTGTTTTGGTCGAGGTGGTGTGCAAAGTGAGAGGGTTGGGGAAAATGATTTGGTAAACAGAGAAGAGGTAGTAAAAGCTTTGCGGAAGATGAAAGCCGGCAAGGCAGCAGGTTTGGATGGTATTGCAGTGGAATTTATTAAAAAAGGGGGTGACTGTATTGTTGACTGGTTGGTAAGGTTATTTAATGTATGTATGACTCATGGTGAGGTGCCTGAGGATTGGCGGAATGCGTGCATAGTGCCATTGTACAAAGGCAAAGGGGATAAGAGTGAGTGCTCAAATTACAGAGGTATAAGTTTGTTGAGTATTCCTGGTAAATTATATGGGAGGGTATTGATTGAGAGGGTGAAGGCATGTACAGAGCATCAGATTGGGGAAGAGCAGTGCGGTTTCAGAAGTGGTAGAGGATGTGTGGATCAGGTGTTTGCTTTGAAGAATGTATGTGAGAAATACTTAGAAAAGCAAATGATTTGTATGTAGCATTTATGGATCTGGAGAAGGCATATGATAGAGTTGATAGAGATGCTCTGCTGGAAGGCAGACAAACTTATTAGCGAGTATTCGGAGGCAGTTGTAAGAATTCTGTGCAAAGGGTCTTTTATCGTGTATTGAAGTGCAGTTGGACTGCAGGAGACTTAAGATGGTTCTGGATATAGAGGTTTTGCCAGAATTGGTCTGGTAATTACACCAGCACACTATCATAATATTGTGTTATATGGGGTATGTGTCATGGATGAAATCAGAGCATGGAAGGTGGGGAATATGGAAGTTTTGGGGACTGGATGTTGGAAAGGGAGTTAGTTTCGTGTTCGCTGTGATCAGCTGGCTGGTGGCGATTGCCTTTTGTCGAGCAACTGCAGAGTGGTGGACGAGCTGTTTAGTTTGGTGGGAGAAGGGAAAGGGAAAGTTGAAGATGAAATGTGAATAATAAGTTTTTATTGTTGAATGTACATGTAGTTATGTGGTAGTAATGGGGTGAGTTTGAATGGAATAAATGGTGATAGTGAAGTGTTTTGGATTCTTGAGTCGTTTCCCTGTGCGGTAACCATCGGAAGCGGGAATAGGATCATAAGTGTAGGGGCGAAAAGGATGAAAATATGTATATAATCGAGAACATTATTAAAAATAATGGTATTTTATAGAATATTGGTTCAACAATGTGTTTGTGTGCGAGACGTAGGGCTATGGAATAGAGATGGCCATCAAATGACTCGTCACGGAAAATGAATTATTGAATATTTGTTATGAGTTAGTTTTGATCAGTAATAATAAGGTATATATAGATATTGAATAAAACCTAACAGCCAGGATGACGGACTGATAGGTGGTATGGAAAGGTTGGGCCATGGATAGAAATAAAGTTCGAATATATGACTCGAATATACGTTGGTGAGGGAACGGGGCACAGGAGCCACATATTAGGTGGACAGAGGTAGGGAGGCAAAAAGATTTCGTTGAATCAGTTTTGCTCCTGTGAATGCACGAAACACGCCTGTTCCAAGCGGGGCAAAAATATGGTATTACCAGCGAATGTGGTATAATCATCGAGACGTTGTACCGCGGTTGAATCAGGATGTGAAGGTTGGGGGTTAGACCTGGCCTGTTTAGGTATGTATAAATATTTGCGTGGTGGACGTGTGTTAGAACTTCGTTCAGGGTTGCCATCATTTCGCTGCTGATGTTCCTTTCCACTGCAGACGCCCGAACAATAATAGTATAAAAAAAAAAATAAAAAAAAATAAAATATATATATTTTAGATATCTGGGAGTGGATCTGGCAGCGGATGGAACCATGGAAGCGGAAGTGGATCATAGGGTGGGGGAGGGGGCGAAAATTCTGGGGGCCTTGAAGAATGTGTGGAAGTCGAGAACATTATCTCGGAAAGCAAAAATGGGTATGTTTGAAGGAATAGTGGTTCCAACAATGTTGTATGGTTGCGAGGCGTGGGCTATGGATAGAGTTGTGCGCAGGAGGATGGATGTGCTGGAAATGAGATGTTTGAGGACAATGTGTGGTGTGAGGTGGTTTGATCGAGTAAGTAACGTAAGGGTAAGAGAGATGTGTGGAAATAAAAAGAGCGTGGTTGAGAGAGCAGAAGAGGGTGTTTTGAAGTGGTTTGGGGACATGGAGAGAATGAGTGAGGAAAGATTGACCAAGAGGATATATGTGTCGGAGGTGGAGGGAACGAGGAGAAGAGGGAGACCAAATTGGAGGTGGAAAGATGGAGTGAAAAAGATTTTGTGTGATCGGGGGCTGAACATGCAGGAGGGTGAAAGGAGGGCAAGGAATAGAGTGAATTGGATCGATGTGGTATACCGGGGTTGACGTGCTGTCAGTGGATTGAATCAAGGCATGTGAAGCGTCTGGGGTAAACCATGGAAAGCTGTGTAGGTATGTATATTTGCGTGTGTGGACGTATGTATATACATGTGTATGGGGGGGGGGGGGGTTGGGCCATTTCTTTCGTCTGTTTCCTTGCGCTACCTCGCAAACGCGGGAGACAGCGACAAAGTATAAAAAAAAAAAAAAATATATATATATTTATTTATTCATTTATTTATTTTATTTATTTTGCTTTGTCGCTGTCTCCCGCGTTAGCGAGGTAGCGCAAGGAAACAGACACATACACATGTATATACATACACGTCCACACACGCAAATGTACATACCTATACATCTCAATGTATACATATGTATATACACACAAAGACATATACATATATACACAAATACATAATTCATGCGGTCTGCCTTTATTTATTCCCATCGTCACCTCGCCACACATGGAATAACAACCCCCTCCCCCCTCATGTGTGCGAGGTAGCGCTAGGAAAAGACAACAAAGGCCCCATTCGTTCACACTCAGTCTCTATCTGTCATGTAATAATGCACCGAAACCACAGCTCCCTTTCCACATCCAGGCCTCACAGAAGTTTCCATGGTTTACCCCAGACCGTTCACATGCCCTGGTTCAATCCATTGACAGCACGTCAACTCCGGTATACCACATCGTTCCAATTCACTCTAGTCCTTGCACGTCTTTCACCCTCCTGCATGTTCAGGCCCCGATCACTCAAAATCTTTTTCACTCTATCTTTTCACCTCCAATATGGCCTCCCACTTCTCCTCGTTCCCTCCACCTCTGACACGTATATCCTCTTGGTCAATCTTTCCACACTCATTCTCTCCATGCGACCAAACCATTTCAAAACACCCTCTTCTGCTCTCTCAACCACGCTCTTTTTATTTCCACACATCTCTCTTACCCTTACGTTACTTACTCGATCAAACCACCTCACACCACACATTGTCCTCAATCATTTCATTTCCAGCACATCCACCCTCCTGCGCACAACTCTATCCATAACCCACGCCTCGCAACCATACAACATTGTTGGAACCACTATTCCTTCAAACATACCCATTTTTGCTTTCGGAGATAATGTTCTCGACTTCCAAACATTCTTCAAGGCTCCCAGAATTTCCGCCCCCTCCCCTACCCTATGATTCACATCCGCTTCCATGGTTCCATCCGCTGCTAGATCCACTCCCAGATATCTAAAACACTTTACTTCCTCCAGTTTTTCTCCATTCAAACTTACCTCCCAATTGATTTGACCCTCAACCCTACTGTACCTAATAACCTTGCTCTTATTCACATTTACTCTTACCTTTCTTCTTTCAGGCACTTTACCAAACTCAGTCACCAGCTTGTGCAGTTTCTCACATGAATCAGCCACCAGCGCTGTATCATCATCTGTGTGAAAGGAGAAAGTGAGGGGTAAATGTGAAGAAAATCGAGGCTATTAGGTTTAACAGGGCTGAGGGACAGGTTAGTTTCGGTGTATGTCTGAATGGAGAAAATTTGGAATAAGTGGAAATGTTTTAGATGCCTGGGAGTGAACATGGTATGAAATGGAATCGTGCAAGCGGAAGTGAGTCATGGGTGGATAAGGGAATGGAAGATTGTGGGAGCCTTAGAGAATATAGAGAAAAATGAATCGTTATCTGTGAGGGCAAAATATTGTATGGATGCGAGGCATTGACTGGGTGAGGATGTGTGGAGGAGGATGGATGTATTGAAATGAAATGTTTGAGGACATTATGTGGTGTGAGGTGGTTTGATCGAGTAACTAATGAAAGGGTAAGAGAGGTGTGTGGTAATGAAAAGAGTGTGGTTGTGAGAGCAGAAGGTGTGCTGAAATGATATGGACATAATGAGAACATGAGTGAGGAAGACTGAATCTGTGAAAGGTACTGGTAGCGGTAGCACTGAGAGACTGGAAGACTGGATCAGTGAAAGTAGTGGTAGCGGCAACACAGAGACACTGGAAGACTGGATCAGTGAAGGTAGTGGTGGCGGCAGCACAAGTAGAAAGTTGATAATGGAAGTGAGAGTTAGGTCGGCCATGACTCTTTATAAGTTTAGATTGGATCTTATTCAGACGAACTCGAGAAGCGTGGCCCACTTGCACATGTGAAGAAAATGTCTGGGAGGGGACTGAGCTTGGGTGGGGCAGAGGGGCTGGGAAAGCGTGGTCCAGACAGTGTCCAGGAGGGATGGGAACCTGGGGTTGGCAGATGGGCTGGGGATAAGGGCGTGTTAAGGTTATATAGCATGTGGCCTGGGACCCGCGGTTGGAGCCTGGCACACTGATCAAGTTTCAAAATTGGCTTCAGATGAGAAATTCTTCCATATAGAGATTCATAGCGTCACAGTACCACGAAGCTGGGAGGACACAGATTAATGAGAATTTATCGGGAATAATGAACCACAGGAAACTATTGGAATGCGTTGTGATGAGTGAAAGGATGTGTAGTCGGACTTTAGTAAGAGTCAGATACGGCCGAAAAGTTTTTAAAAAGCTGATGATTGAATGACGGGGAAACAGTCGATCGATGGAAATTGATATCATTTCCTATTTTCTGGCAAAATCTTTTCCTGTCGTTGTGCGCTGCTTCTCAGGATCTCTCCGAGCTTTGTGTACAGCTGCCAGGCTGGTAACATCCAACTGAAAATATCAAAACCTATTAAAGCTACAATCATCATCGGGGTGCATTGATTAACATAACTAGCTTCCGCAGAGCAAATAATTGTGTCTACAACCAGCCACATGCATACATATGCATATTGTATTTTAGTATTAATAATGTATTTTAGTTTCAGCTGGAAAATTTAGCATTTTTACGTATTGATTTTAAAAAGTGATCGTAAAAGTGTCAAACCAGTGAAGAAGAATTGGCTGAACAAAGGACGCAGGTCAGAGGAGCATTTTCCAAGTAGGTTGTGGCGACCAGCGGGGTTCCACAGAGCTATGTCCTGGAACCATAACTCTTCTTGATCTTTGTAAATATCTCACCTCGATGTATGGACTCTTACCTGAATATATTTCTTGATGACGCAAAGGCCAAGAGGAAAGTGAGAAGTGAGGAGGATTGCATCAGCCTACAAGGAAACCTAAACAGATTCCAAAGTTGATCTTTTACATGGTTGATGAAATTCAATCCGAACAAATGTAAATTAATGAGGATGGGAAAAATTGAAAGAAGTCCTCAGTAAGATTATCATCTTTCAGGAAAGAAGCTTCAGGATTCTGTGTGTGAGAAGAACTTGGTATTCGACATCGTCCCTTAACCTGTCGCCAGAGTTTCACGTTAAGGGAATAGTTAAGGAGACAAACTGTCGGGTGGCATATGTTAGTATAGTATTTACATTCTACATAAGGCCAGAACTAAAATACGCTTCTCAGATTTGGTCACCTCACCCAAAGAAGCACAAAGAGCTAATAGCGAAGGTCTAAAGGAATGCAGCTAAGACGGTGCCAGAATTAAGAGAGCTGAGTTACAGGGAAAGGTTAGAGGATTTAGATTTACCCACCTTGGAAGAGAGAAGAGTGAGGAGTGACTTGATAACAAATTATATGTTTCTAAAACAGATTAATGACGTAGACAGCTAACACTTCTTCGAGAGATGTTAGGAATAAAACAACCAGAAGATATAACATGAAATTAAGCAAGACGCTTGCTGAAAAATAAGTAGTAACAAGATGAGAGTGGTTGATGAGTTGAAGAAAATGACTGAGGACTTGGTTATCGCAAACGGCATACATAAACTAAAGTTGTATGATAGTAGAGATTGCTCAAGGCCCCTTGGCTCTAAAACTCCTTACCCGTACACTACAAACAGGTAAATCAAATAAGTAATTACACACACACACACACACACACACACACACACACATACACACAAGGGTCTCCATGGGGTAGCGGTTAGAATTACTGACTTTGAGTCAGCACGGGACGTGGAAGTGGGCCAGCACCCAGCCCAGGTGTTCATCCTCCCCCTCTGGCTGGTAGATGAGTGGTTACTTGGCTTAGGCTGGGGTATGTGTGTGTATATATATACATGGGAGTTAAGACATTCTACCTATATATAAGGTTTAGAGACTGGGAGACAGGGCAACATGAGTTTAAAACTTCCTTTTTACTACATAAGTAGCAATCACGCCCGGGTTTTTTGGTAATGGTCAGCTTTACTGATTGTGAGTCAGCACGGACCTGCATGGGATTGAATCCACAGCGCGGGATATATGTACAGTGAAGGTTGCTGCTGTGGATGAGGGACATATGTATGTTGCTAAGGTATGACATGTGACCTGCAGCATAGCCGGGCTCATGTGCTTCTCAAGTTGTGCAGCATCCAGAACTCTCTTCATCTGTGGCAGCAGGTCATCTCTCCGTATGCCTTCCTCACCTTGCCATGATGGTGCCTCTACTGCCCTTATGCCTCTCTCGTCCTGCCATGAGTCTGCCTCACCTCTTGTTATGCTTTTCCTAAACCAGTCATCATGGTGCCTCATTTTCCGGTATGCCTTCCTCACTTCACTATGATAATGCCTCATCTCCCGGTATGCCTTCCTCACCCTGCCATGATGTTGCCTTTCTCACCCTGCCATGATATTGCCTTGCTCACCCTGCCATGATGTTGCCTTCCTCACCCTGCCATGATATTGCCTTGCTCACCCTGCCATGATGTTGCCTTCCTCACCCTGCCATGATATTGCCTTGCTCACCCTGACATGAGGCTCCATCATATAGACCATCATTATGGCAAACGAGATCAAAAGCACGAAAGCTTCTGGTATCGCAAGAGAGCAGGAGGGAGGGAGTCACTGTGTACATGATCACGTAAAAAGTCGTATAGCTCGAAGAAAACACACATCTTACAGCTTCCCCTCCAGGATGGTGTAGGTCAGGTCCTGCTCTCCAGGATGGTGTAGGTCAGGTCAGGCTCTCCAGGATGGTGTAGGTCAGGTCCTGCTCTCCAGGATGGTGTAGGTCAGGTCAGGCTCTCCAGGATGGTGTAGGTCAGGTCAGGCTCTCCAGGATGGTGTAGGTCAGGTCAGGCCCTCCAGGATGGTGTAGGTCAGGTCAGGCCTCGAGCAGAATGTCAACATGATGGTCCTTCCAGGTCTGCCTCAGGAGCCCACAATGGTCATGGTCTTGGTGCCGTTATTTCACCAAGTACTGGCCTGGTGTCCCCTCACCAAGTACTGGCCTGGTGTCCCCTCACCAAGTACTGGCCTGGTGTCTCCTGACTCAGTGCCACTTCACCAAGCACTAACCCCCCACCAGGCAGTGGCTTGGTACCGTCAGCTTGAGGGCGGTGCCCGTGAAGGTGTTGCTGGCAGAACTTCATCATCTCGGCTCCTCTAGCGAAGGCCTAATGCAATTTCTCCACATTTGCATACACGCTGATTGGCGAGGTACAGAACGAACATCATCCGATTTATTCTGCTTAGTGCCTCGGCAACTCTCTCTCTCTCTCTCTCTCTCTCTCTCTCTCTCTCTCTCTCTCTCTCTCTCTCTCTCTCTCTCTCTCTCTCTCTCTCTCTCTCTCTCTGCGCTAAGGGTTCGCCGTGATTATGACACTCTTTCTTCCCAGGTAGTCATGGTCAGGTAGTCTCTCTTTCTTTCTGAAGTCCTCTGTTATGTTTGGCCTCAAGGCTCGCGGTGAGGAGCTGCTGGAGTGTAAACACGGCTTTAAGAAGATTCGCGTGGACGACTACATGTGTATAGATACGGAGGGATTGCGGTGGTGCTGGTGAGTTAGTGAGTGAGTGAGTGGTAGAGTGCGTTTGTGGCAGAGCACAAGGAGTTGTGAAGGTAGATAATAATGCTCAGCAGAATGCGAGGTTGTTCGACTTCGTCCCAGAGGATTACGACAGCGTTGGCAGAGCTCGTGTGGTTGGTCAGGCCAGCACACACCCTGGTCGATTGCCTTATATCCTGGATGGGTGGGAAGTATCGGGGAAAAAAATCTGGAAATCCTGATAATACAAAGTGGTCGAGTGTGTGTGTGTGTGGATATCCTCGCTTCCTCTTACTGCCCATTGTACCCAAAGCTTAATCCTAGTGAAATATTATTAACTCTGGCACTTATAATGTGTATAAAAGTTATCCAGCGATAACTGTGGCATTTCCTTTGTGTTCAGTGTATATGTTACGACCAGAGATTTCCATAGAGTAGTTCACTAATAATCGTTTATTAGCTGCAGGCAGTACAACGTCTGTACTAGTACCAGGTCAGCATTGTAAGTAGTTGCAGGCATTGCAACACTACTAGTACCAGGTCAACTGCGTAAGTAGTTGCAGTACCAGAACAACATTGTAAGTAGGTGCTGGCATTACAACACTACTGGTTCCAGAACAACATTGTAAGTAGGTGCTGGCATTACAACACTACTGGTACCAGGACGACATTGTAAGTAGGTGCTGGCATTACAACACTATTGGTACCAGGACGACATTGTAAGTAGGTGCTGGCATTACAACACTACTGGTACCAGGACGACATTGTAAGTAGGTGCTGGCTTTACATCACATGTCAGCACCAACACAACATTAGAACTCTATATTACAACAGCCTCAGGACCTTCTGCATGTCTGGGAATATTGCAAAGGTTTCAATATGTCGCCTCCTGTATTCTACATGATTAATTAGCCAGCGCTAATTTCTGTAAGTCATTTGGTTCTGTATGTGACCTCGGTAAGAAAGAACAGTTGAGACTGAACAGATATTATGGTAACACGATAAGTGTTATTATTAGTGCGAGTATATGTACAGCGTTACTCCAGTCTGTCGATCCGATCCTCCCACGTGACAAGACCTTGAACATGACTACCACACTCATACGTTAAGTCTTATGGGCAACTTGTTCACAGGTTCTACGTAAGTACACCTGCTGATCACACCTGATTTCATGTAAAGGCTTGACAGATTTAGCAGTGAATTTTCTGGCTTTTGATAAGCTTCAGAGGGAAACCATCCATCTTTATGTGTCTTCTAACTCGTAAACTTTTCAAGAAGCGCCTTATGAAATCAATTGTTTTTCAAAAGCTGATTCTGAAATAAACGTTTCTTCCTTCACTCCCCTGAAAATGTTATATCCCCGTGTGTGTGTATGTGTGTGTGTGGTTCCGCTTCAAAGGTTACTAGTAAAATATTGTCACATGACAGCGTTGGGGATGTGCTTCGGTCTGTAGAAAATTGTTTAATTGTCCGTAAATGAAGGTAGGATTAATTAATGGTCAAGCCTCAGAATGGTTAGACGTAACAAGTGGAGTGCCACAAGGATCAGTCTTGGGACCAGCTCTCTTTTCCATGTATACTGATGACATTGATAATAATATCAAAATGATACGAAGCAGCGAAATGAATCTACAAATATACTTGAACGTCTAGAGCTTCAAACTGACATAAACAAACTGGTGGACTGAGCTCATCGGTGACAATTGAATTTTGATATCATTAAGTGTAGTTTTCCATATCAGTGGTAAAAGCGGAAAGGCAAGCTACAGTATGACTTTTGTCGTACTGCAAAATGTAAATGAGGGTAAAGACTTTGGGCATAATAATCTCTGATGACCTGAAACCAAGTAGACAGTTCACAGATGGTGAAAAAAAAAGTCATGGATTCGTAAGTCAGGCCTTCGAACGTAAGTTATGAGAATCTTCCATACTCTTTCCACTTCATTAGTTTGCTCCCATCTTGAATACTGTGTTCAGGTTTGGTCACCCTACCTAAAAAAGACATGGACATAAATGGAGAGATAGCAGCGTCTAGCTACTGAGAGGATTCCCGAGCGGAGAGGCAGATCCTGTGAGAGTCGACTGAACGACTTGAATCTATTTGCTTAAGAAAGAGAAGGTAAGAGTATTCAACACCATCAAAGGCTTTGATAATCTTGATCTAACAAGTAACACAAGATTTCATTCGTCTGCTTTCAATCGTAGTAATGGATACAGACTCGTGGGCAAACGTTTTACCTTGAATGAGGTGAGGTACTTTTTCTTCTACAGGATTTTACTTTAGCATATGGAGTGATATGAAAGCAATACTATAGATAAGTTGAAGAATAGTCTTGATAAGTATTTCGCTTGACGTCCACGTCTTCCGTTATTTGCGTCTTCCAATTGACTTTGGCAGTGTGCATGTTATTCTGTTTGAATCATCTGTACACCTTCTAACTTATACCACACTAATGTGTGAGTTTCTGATATCTAATACTATCACAACCATCCTCGAAAGGACCCAGTGGTCTGTTGCTGTTTGAGCTCCTTTGTATTCCCCACATTGTAGTCATGATTTTACGCTATATTTTTTGTGATGAATTTTTCAAGGTTTCCGCCATGACTTTTTTTTTTTGTTTACAAATTACTCATAATGATCGCTGCTAGAGAGCCACAGCTCATCAGATATAGTGTTCACACTTTGGTTAAGAAAATGTACATGGGTGTTGCCGGTGAGTGTATATTGTGCATATCTTGTAACGATTGAGGCGACAGAAGTGCCAGGACGGAAGGTACGACAAGAGAGGGTAATGACTTGAAAATCTTAGCTCTTAAGAAAGAGACATCAAGATACTTTGAGGTGTTGACGGCCACTGGGTAGTCATGTGACGCAGTTTCTTACCCAGTATCACAGTGTCTAGCTGGTAGCAAGGTCTCAGGTGCAGAAAATGGAGAAATATCTATAGAAGAGGGAAAGAGACCCACCACTGTGACGTGGTGGCTAGGTTCTGTTCCTCAGTGTGAGGTGTGGTGCGAGGGGCGGATGGCCAGTTACCACGCTCGCCATAGCGTCAGTTATAATGCAGGAGGTGAGTGGCCAGCCTCCCATGTTCTCTACAGTGTGAGATGTGGTGTGAGAGCCGGATATCGGGCTCTCCCAGCTCTCACACCGCCTCCGACCCCAGTAGCCACGGGGGATGAGCCAGCTGTGCCTGCCTGCCCGTCTGACGTCACATTAATAACAAACAATCCGTCGCCAGACGTCAGAAAGTGTCGAAATCATCAATATAGGAACTGTGACGGCGATGGTTCCGAACCTCACAAAACCTGGTGAAATATGGCGTCGATATATTGGTGGCGGGAACCCGGCCGCGCGCCGGCTGCTCTGCATATTGAGGGCTGCAGTACCCTCGCCTGCATCCCAATGAACCTTCCTAGCATTCCTGGCGGCCCGTTACCTGCAGTTCCCGTCATATCTAGTTAATTACCACCACCTCTGTTGACCTGGAGGCTGCCAGGGCCGGTGGCTCTGGGGTGCAGGAGCGAAGGAGCATGTTTGTTGGCCAGTGGTGGGCTGAGGTTGGTGGATGTCATCCTCCTTAAGATGGAGTGTTAGATGCGATGTCCCCCACTCCACTCCCTTGCTTAAGAGATCTTTTGATCATAATAATAGATCAGATTTTAGCATGCAGTACAATCTTACCCGATGAGGTGACTTTATCCAATACTTCTCACCTGGAAATTAGGATTACCTCCCCTTCATCCCACCAGGATAAACCCCCTTCATCCCCCAGGATATTCCCCCTTCAACCCCCCTCGCCACTTGTGGGTTAGTTTGTCGGGTTGAGTTTGGTTGTATGGGTTAAGATGACCTCAGCTGGTTTTGATTTCCCCTGAGTAGGAATATTTGTGTACGTGGACTGGTGTTGGGTTATATGTGGGCTCAGTATGTAGTCTCGGTTTGGATTATATGTAAGCAGGGATTGGATTGTAATTAGGCTGGGGTTAAGTTACATATAACAAGGATTGTGCTGGGGTTGGGTTACATATAGACGGGGTTTGGGCTAGGGTTGGGTTACATATGGACAGGTATCAGGCTGAGGTTTGGTTACATATGGACAGGGGTTGGGTTACATATAGACAGGGGTTTGGTTACATATGGACAAGGGTTGGGTTACATATGAAGAGGGGTTAGGCTGGGGTTTGGTTACATAGGGACAGGGATTGGGTTACATATGGACAGGGGTTAGGCTGGGGTTTGATTACATGTGGACAGAGGTTGGGTTACATATGGACAGGGGTTTGGTTACATATGGACAGAGGTTGGGTTACATATGGACAGGGGTTAGGCTGGGGTTTGATTACATATGGACAGAGGTTGGGTTACATATGGACAGGGGTTGGGTTACATATGGACAGGGGTTTGGTTACATATGGACAGAGGTTGGGTTACATATGGACAGGGGTTAGGCTGGGGTTTGATTACATATGGACAGAGGTTGGGTTACATGTGGACAGGGGTTGGGTTACATATGGACAGGGGTTTGGTTACATATGGACAGAGGTTGGGTTACATATGGACAGGGGTTAGGCTGGGGTTTGATTACATATGGACAGAGGTTGGGTTACATGTGGACAGGGGTTGGGTTACATATGGACAGGGGTTTGGTTACATATGGACAGAGGTTGGGTTACATATGGACAGGGGTTAGGCTGGGGTTTGATTACATATGGACAGAGGTTGGGTTACATATGTACAGGGGTTGGGTTACATATGGACAGGGGTTTGGTTACATATGGACAGAGGTTGGGTTACATATGGACAGGGTTTAAGCTGGGGTTTGATTACATATGGACGGAGGTTGGGTTACATATGGACAGGGGTTGGGTTACATATGGACAGGGGTTGGGTTACATATGGACAGAGGTTGGGTTACATTTGGACAGGGGTTGGGTTTGACTCACCAGAGTCTTGTAACTTCACTGAATCAGTCTGGATCTGTGGCTGGATTACCTAGAACAGCTGGGGTCGAGCCCCTGAGGCTGGAGAGGCTGGTGATTGAGGGACCAGGATTTGTTCATCTGAGCAAACACGAACTGGGAGTCAGGCAGGCGGGTAGCGGGTCAGGTGGTGATTGGTTGGATGATGATGAGATTGGATAGTCAAGGATTAGGTTAGATAGTGGCGTGGTGGTTACCCCATGCTGGTTGACCTGAAGTCCACTTACTTGGTTAGGAAAGGTTAACTAGAGCTGGGGTCACTACACAGTCCTAGGTTTTTATTAATGGAGACAATAGTTTTCCTGGAGTCGGGGTCAGGTGATTCGGTGTGAGAATAATTGCTACGGTAGAGGTGGGTTGGCTGAGTCTGACGCTGGATCACCCGGGGAGTGGGTGGATTACCCTGCGCTGAGGTTGGTTTCTAGGGTCAACTGGGATTACCTTGGGTTAGGGTAAGGGTCTGTGAGGCTGGTGTGTGTGTGTTCTCGGTACTGGAGCTGGGTGAACCGCTGTAGTGTTTAGTTACCTGGGCTGATTATTTTCTTGTATTATTGCTACAACAGCAGCGTACCCAGCCCATCGTGTGGGTGGAGGCGCTGGAGAGGATGCAGTGCACAAAAGGTCCAGGGACTGGGCCATGATGGTAAGGTCCAGGGACTAGGCCATGATGGTAAGGTCCAGGGACTGGGCCATGATGGTAAGGTCCAGGGACTGGGCCATGATGGTAAGGTCCAGGGACTGGGCCTTGATGGTAAGGTCCAGGGACTGGGCCATGATGGTAAGGTCCAGGGACTGGGCCTTGATGGTAAGGTCCAGGGACTGGGCCATGATGGTAAGGTCCAGGGACTGGGCCATGATGGTAAGGTCCCGGGACTGGGCCATGATGGTAAGGTCCAGGGACTGGGCCTTGATGGTAAGGTCCAGGGACTAGGCCTTGATGGTAAGGTCCAGGGACTGGGCCATGATGGTAAGGTCCAGGGACTGGGCCATGATGGTAAGGTCCAGGGACTGGGCCTTGATGGTAATGTCCAGGGACTGGGCCATGATGGTAAGGTCCAGGGACTGGGCCATGATGGTAAGGTCCAGGGACTGGGCCTTGATGGTAAGGTCCAGGGACTGGGCCATGATGGTAAGGTCCAGGGACTGGGCCATGATGGTAAGGTCCCGGGACTGGGCCATGATGGTAAGGTCCAGGGACTGGGCCTTGATGGTAAGGTCCAGGGACTAGGCCTTGATGGTAAGGTCCAGGGACTGGGCGTTGATGGTTAGGTCCAGGGACTGGGCCATGATGGTAAGGTCCAGGGACTGGGCCATGATGGTAAGGTCCAGGGACTGGGCCATGATGGTAAGGTCCAGGGACTGGGCCATGATGGTAAGGTCCAGGGACTGGGCCATGATGGTAAGGTCCGGGGACTGGGCCATGATGGTAAGGTCCAGGGACTGGGCCTTGATGGTTAGGTCCAGGGACTGGGCCTTGATGGTTAGGTCCAGGGACTAGGCCTTGATGGTAAGGTCCAGGGACTGGGCCATGATGGTAAGGTCCAGGGACTAGGCCTTGATGGTAAGGTCCAGGGACTGGGCCATGATGGTAAGGTCCAGGGACTGGGCCATGATGGTAAAGTCCAGGGACTGGGCCTTGATGGTTAGGTCCAGGGACTGGGCCATGATGGTAAGGTCCAGGGACTGGGCGTTGATGGTTAGGTCCAGGGACTGGGCCATTATGGTAAGGTCCAGGGACTGGGCCATGATGGTAAGGTCCAGGGACTGGGCCTTGATGGTAAGGTCCAGGGACTGGGCCATGATGGTAAGGTCCAGGGACTGGGCCTTGATGGTTAGGTCCAGGGACTAGGCCTTGATGGTAAGGTCCAGGGACTGGGCCATGATGGTAAGGTCCAGGGACTGGGCCTTGATGGTAAGGTCCAGGGACTGGGCGTTGATGGTTAGGTCCAGGGACTGGGCCTTGATGGTAAGGTCCAGGGACTGGGCCATGATGGTAAGGTCCAGGGACTGGGCGTTGATGGTTAGGTCCAGGGACTGGGCCTTGATGGTAAGGTCCAGGGACTGGGCCATGATGGTAAGGTCCAGGGACTGGGCCTTGATGGTTAGGTCCAGGGACTGGGCCATGATGGTAAGGTCCAGGGACTGGGCCTTGATGGTTAGGTCCAGGGACTAGGCCTTGATGGTTGAAGTGCAAATTGCCCAGTTAAATATTGTTTACAGTGATTGGTCTGCACTGGATGAATTCTTCATTAGTTTACGTGGGAGGTGAACTGTTTACAGACAATGAACATCTATGACTGGATCTTATATTGAATGTATCACAGAGAAGCTTTTCTGGTATCAGAAGCAGCACAATATAATGGACGAAATACTTAACCATATCTTGTAGTGATCGGAGAGAATCATCTCTAAACTTGTTCATTTCACAACAGTCTTGTGAGATGATAATTGCCGGGTCTGAGAGTAACGTTGCTGGCAAAGTTTATCTTTGGTGTGTTCATTATCAACAGGAGGAGCAAACTATCTTGACTATCTATAGTCCAGCCTGATCCAGGCATCTACAACAATGTGTCTACTGGCCATGTCTGTCGTACCACACATATATATATATATATATATATATATATATATATATATATATATATATATATATTTTTTTTTGTCGCTGTCTCCCGCGTTTGCGAGGTAGCGCAAGGAAAAAGACGAAAGAAATGGCCAAACCCACCCCCATACACATGTATATACATACGTCCACACACGCAAATATACATACCTACACAGCTTTCCATGGTTTACCCCAGACGCTTCACATGCCCTGATTCAATCCACTGACAGCACGTCAACCCCGGTATACCACATCGCTCCAATTTATATATATATATATATATATATATATATATATATATATATATATATATATATATATATATATATATATACATACATTATGATGTGATATTATGATGGTAGATGGATCTGATTGTGTTGATTACATTCACATAAAGATTTTGTTCATGTTTCATCTGAATGCCAGATTTAAGGGAGCCCGTAGGAGTAAGGTCCTGGGGGATAATTAGTTTCATGCTTCAAGGCAGAAGGTTTTCCTCATCATCAGCTTCATCATCCATCCTTGGTATTCATCACATGAAGAATTCCAGAGAAACTGAATTATGATTCCATCATGGGTTATGTGGCTATACCTTATACAGTCCTGAAGACATAAGCAGATTACAAAAATGCTAAGGACAGTTTAGTACAGCTAGTGAGGAGAGTAAAGCACTTACGGTCAGGCGATCTAACCTGGAGGGTTTAACAAGCTTAGGGACCATGAGGATAGCAGGCAGTCCAGTCTGAAGTATGGATGCCTAATAATTGGCCGTGACTCCATGTTCTCGTCAAGGCCTCCAGTGTTACGAGCAGCACTAGTGGTGTCGCAGTGACCCATGTGTATGAATAACATGTAAGAGATTATGTTCTTCAGTGGTGATGTTGTCAGTGTGATAACAGGCGTCATCTTTGGCTCTTAACGTTATCTTGGGCCATGACCTGAGCAGGGGCTTTATGGAAAGGTGGGGAAGAATGATGTTAAAAAAGTTAGCTGCTGGCTGTCGTGTTACAGTTCATGAATGTGGAACAATCTAAGTCCATCTGCAGTTGTGGTAACCATCTGGGTGGACGTCTCGCATTTGAGGAGGAGGGAAGGCTTCTTTACATGGGTTGGGGTGTGTTTTCCTGAGCATTCGGAGCCCAGTAAGAAGATATCCTTCGGTTGCTCTGTCTCTGACACAAGGATGACCGAATCCTGTTCTTATTTCAAGATCTTAGTCGTCTATTGGCTGCCAAAAAGGAAGTTGCCCGGTCTGAGGGCTGGTTATCTATGGCAGAGGTCAATTACCTGATCTTTGGGGTGGTTATCTGTGGCGGAGGTCAGTCACCTACACCTGACTGAGAGCAGGTTACATGTGGCAGGGGTTACTTGCCTGAGACGAGGGCAGAGTAGCCGAGGCAGGGCTGGTGTTGCTTTGTCAGGCATCAGGTCCACTACTGTCACCAGGAGTCATGTCCGTGTGTACTTAGCTGTTTGTACATTATGAGAAGAGTTCTGCCCTAGTGACGGTCCGTCTCGTGTGTGTGTGTGTGTATGTGTGTGTGTGTGAAGTATTTTTTTGACCCCACGTCTTCCGTTTTTTGCGTTTTCCAAAGTTTTTGGGCAGGGCATTTTATTCTTTAATCACGTACACCTTCTAACTTATACCAATAAATGTTTTTTTTTTTTTCTGATACTAATACTACAAAACCACCCAAAAGGACCCGGGTCTGTTCTTTTGACCCCTTTTGTATTCCCCACAGTATCATATTTTACGCTATATTTTTGTGATAATTTTTTCAAGGTTTCCGCCTACTTTTTTTTTTGTTTACAAATTACTCATAAGATGCTCTAAGAGCCACACTCATCAGATATAGTGTTCAACTTTGGTTAAAAAATGTACATGGTTTCCCGGGTGAGTGTTATTGTGCTATCTTGTAACATTGAGGCACAGAAGTCCAGACGAAGGGACGACAAGAGAGGGGAATGACTTGAAAATCTTTGCTCTTAAGAAGGACTCAAGTACTTTGAGGGTTGACGGCCACTGGGAGTCATGTGACGCATTTCTTACCCATATCACATGTCACGGGACAAGGTCTCAGGGCAAAAAAGGGGAAAAACTATAGAAGAGGGGAAAAAACCCACCACTTCGGGGGCTATTTCTGTTCCTCATGTGAGGGGTGGTGCGGGGGCGGGTGGGCCTTTTCCACCTCCCATACGCATTTAAATGCTGATGGCCCCCTCCCCGTTTTCCTACATTAATGTGGTGTGAAGCCGGGTATCGGGCTCTCCCCGCTCTCACACCCCCCCGACCCCCTAGCCACGGGGGGTACCCCTTGCCTCCTCCCTCTGACCACATTAAAACAAACAATCCGCGCCAGACTCAGAAAGTTCGAAATCATCAATATAAATTTACGGCGATGGTTCCGAACCCACAAAACCTGGGGAAAAATGGGGGTCATATATTGGTGGCGGGAACCGGCCGCGCGCCCTCTCTGCATATTGAGGGCCATACCCTCGCCTGCCTCCCAATGAACCTTCCTACATTCCTGGCGGCCCGTTTTCCGCATTCCCCTCATATCATTAATTACCACCACCTCTGTTTCCTGGAGGCGCCCCGGGCGTGCTCTGGGGTCAGACGAAGGACATTTTTTTGGCCATGTGCTGATTGGTGGGTTCTCCTCCTTTAAATGGGGGGTTAGAGCGATTTCCCCCACTCCACTCCCCGCTTTAAAATCTTTTGATCATAATAAAAGATCAATTTTTTGCAGATACAATCTTTCCCCATGGGGGGGTTTTTCCAATCTTCTCACCTGGGAAAATTAATTCCTCCCCTTCACCCCCCAATAAACCCCCTTCATCCCCAGGGTATTTCCCCCTTCAACCCCCCCGCCACGGGGGGAGTTTTCGGGGTTAGTTTTTTGGTTTATGGGGAAGTGACCTCCTTTTTGATTTCCCCGATAGGGAAAATTTGGTACGGGACTGGTTTGGGGTTTTATTGGGGTCAGTATTAGTTCCCCGGTTTTTGGGTTATATGTAAAGGATTGGATTTTAATTAGGGGGGGTTAAGTTACATATAACAAGGGTTTCTGGGGGTTGGGGTTTCATAAACGGGGGTTTTGGGGAGGGTTGGGTTACATAGGGCAGGGGTTAGGGGGGGTTTGGTTTCATATGGACGGGGGGGGGGGTTTCATATAAAAGGGGTTTGGTTACATAGGACAAGGGGGGGTACATAGAAAGGTTGGGGGGGTTTGGTTACTAGGACAGGGTTTGGTTACATATGGGCAGGGGTTAGGCTGGGGGTTTATTTCTTGGGGCAGAGTTGGTTACAAAAAAGGACAAGGGGTTGGGTTACTATGACAGGGGTTTGGGGTTACATATGGGCAAGGTTGGGGTTTCATATACAGGGGGGTTAAAGGCGGGGTTTGTTACATATGGGCAGAGGTTTGGTTACATATGGGCAGGGGGTTGGGGGTTTTTCAAGGACAGGGGTTGGGGTTACTTTGGACGGGGGTTTGGGTTACATATGACGGGGGTTTGGTTCATAGGGAAAAGGGTTTGGGTTACATAGGGAAAGGGGGTTGGGCTGGGTTTGTTTAAAGGAAGGGTTTGGGGTTACTTTGGGGACAGGGGGGGTTACAATGGACAGGGTTTGGGGTTTCATAGGACAAGTTGGGTTTAATAGGACGGGGTTACGGGGGTTTGATTACAATACGGGTTGGTTACTATGAAGGGGGTTGGGGTTACATATGGACAGGGTTTTTTACATATGGACAGGGTTGGTTACATAGGGACAGGGGGGTTTTGTTAAAAGGGACGGGTTGGTTTACATAGGGGAAGGGGGGGTTTTACAAAGGAAAAAGGGGGGGGTTTACATAGGGACAGGGGGGTTTTACATTTGACGGGGTTGGGGTTACTCCCCGGGTTTGTTAAAATATTGGACGGGGGGGTTCCCTAGAACAGGGGTTGGGGCGGGGTTGATTAAAAATTTGACAAGAAAACAATGGCAGGGGGGAAAAGGCAGGGGTTTGGTTATATGATTGATAGTCAAGGATTAGGTTAGATAGTGGCGTGGTGGGTTTCCCCATGCTGGTTGGCCTGAAGTCCACTTACTTGGTTAGGTTAGGTTAACTAGAGCTGGGGTCACTACACAGTCCTAGGTTTTTATTAATGGAGACAATAGTTTTCCTGGAGTCGGGGTCAGGTGATTAGGTGTGAGAATAATTGCTGTGGTAGAGGCAGGTTGGCTGAGTCTGACGCTGGATCACCCGGGGAGTGGGTGGATTACCCTGCGCTGAGGTTGGTTTCTAGGGTCAACTGGGATTACCTTGGGTTAGGGTAAGGGTCTGTGAGGCAGGTGTGTGTTCTCGGTACTGGAGCTAGGTGAACCGCTGTAGTGTTTAGTTACCTGGGCTGATTATTTTCTTGTATTATTGCTACAACAGCAGCGTACCCAGGCCATCGTGTGGGTGGAGGCGCTGGAAAGGATGCAGTGCACAAAAGGTCCAGGGACTGGGCCATAATGGTAAGGTCCAGGGACTGGGCCATGATGGTAAGGTCCAGGGACTGGGCCATGATGGTAAGGTCCAGGGACTGGGCCTTGATGGTAAGGTCCAGGGACTGGGCCTTGATGGTAAGGTCCAAGGACTGGGTGTTGATGATTAGGTCCAGGGACTGGGCCTTGATGGTAAGGTCCAAGGACTGGGCCTTGATGGTAAGGTCCAGGGACTGGGCCTTGATGGTAAGGTCCAGGGACTGGGCCTTGATGGTTAGGTCCAGGGACTGGGCCTTGATGGTTAGGTCCAGGGACTGGGCCTTGATGGTTAGGTCCAGGGACTGGGCCTTGATGGTTATGTCCAGGGACTGGGCCATGATGGTAAGGTCCAGGGACTGGGCCATGATGGTAAGGTCCAGGGACTGGGCGTTGATGGTTAGGTCCAGGGACTGGGCCTTGATGGTAAGGTCCAGGGACTGGGCCTTGATGGTAAGGTCCAGGGACTGGGCCTTGATGGTAAGGTCCATAGACTGGGCCATGATGGTAAGGTCCAGGGACTGGGCCTTGATGGTAAGGTCCAGGGACTGGGCCATGATGGTAAGGTCCAGGGACTGGGCCATGATGGTAAGGTCCAGGGACTGGGCCTTGATGGTAAGGTCCAGGGACTGGGCCATGATGGTAAGGTCCAGGGACTGGGCCTTGATGGTTAGGTCCAGGGACTGGGCCTTGATGGTAAGGTCCAGGGACTGGGCCATGATCTTAAGGTCCAGGGACTGGGCCTTGATGGTTAGGTCCAGGGACTGGGCCATGATGGTAAGGTCCAGGGACTGGGCGTTGATGGTTAGGTCCAGGGACTGGGCCATGATGGTAAGGTCCAGGGACTGGGCGTTGATGGTTAGGTCCAGGGGCTAGGCCTTGATGGTAAGGTCCAGGGACTGGGCCATGATGGTAAGGTCCAGGGACTGGGCGTTGATGGTTAGGTCCAGGGACTAGGCCTTGATGGTAAGGTCCAGGGACTGGGCCATGATGGTAAGGTCCAGGGACTGGGCCTTGATGGTAAGGTCCAGGGACTGGGCCTTGATGGTTAGGTCCAGGGACTGGGCCTTGATGGTAAGGTCCAGGGACTGGGCCATGATGGTAAGGTCCAGGGACTGGGCGTTGATGGTTAGGTCCAGGGACTGGGCCATGATGGTAAGGTCCAGGGACTGGGCCATGATGGTAAGGTCCAGGGACTGGGCCTTGATGGTAAGGTCCAGAGAATGGGCCATGATGGTAAGGTCCAGGGACTGGGCCTTGATGGTAAGGTCCAGAGAATGGGCCTTGATGGTTGAAGTGCAAATTGCCCAGTTAAATATTGTTTACAGTGATTGGTCTGCACTGGATGAATTCTTCATTAGTTTACGTGGGAGGTGAACTGTTTACAGACAATGAACATCTATGACTGGATCTTATATTGAATGTATCACAGAGAAGCTTTTCTGGTATCAGAAGCAGCACAATATAATGGACGAAATACTTAACCATATCTTGTAGTGTTCGGAGAGAATCATCTCTAAACTTGTTAATTTCATAACAGTCTTGTGAGATGATAATTGCCGGGTCTGAGAGTAACGTTGCTGGCAAAGTTTATCTTTGGTGTATTCATTATCAACAGGAGGAGCAAACTATCTTGACTATTTATAGTCCAGCCTGATCCAGGCATCTACAACAATGTGTCTACTGGCCATGTCTGTCGTACCATATATATATCATCAGCTTCATCATCCATCCTTGGTATTCATCACATGAAGAATTCCAGAGAAACTGAATTATAATTCCATCATGGGTTATGTGGCTATACCTTATACAGTCCTGAAGACATAAGCAGATTACAAAAATGCTAAGGACAGTTTAGTACAGCTAGTGAGGAGAGTGAAGCACTTACGGTCAGGCGATCTAGCCTGGAGGGTTTAACAAGCTTAGGGACCATGACGATAGCAGGCAGTCCAGTCTGAAGTATGGATGCCTAATAATTGGCCGTGACTCCATGTTCTCATCAAGGCCTCCAGTGTTACGAGCAGCACTAGTGGTGTCGCAGTGACCCATGTGTATGAATAACATGTAAGAGATTATGTTCTTCAGTGGTGATGGTGTCAGTGTGATAACAGGCGTCATCTTTGGCTCTTAACGTTATCTTGGGCCATGACCTGAGCAGGGGCTTTATGGAAAGGTGGGGAAGAATGATGTTAAAGAAGTTAGCTGCTGGCTGTCGTGTTACAGTTCATGAATGTGGAACAATCTAAGTCCATCTGCAGTTGTGGTAACCATCTGGGTGGACGTCTCGCATTTGAGGAGGAGGGAAGGCTTCTTTACATGGGTTGGGGTGTGTTTTCCTGAGCATTCGGAGCCCAGTAAGAAGATATCCTTCGGTTGCTCTGTCTCTGACACAAGGATGACCGAATCCTGTTCTTATTTCAAGATCTTAGTCGTCTATTGGCTGCCAAAAAGGAAGTTGCCCGGTCTGAGGGCTGGTTATCTATGGCAGAGGTCAATTACCTGATCTTTGGGGTGGTTATCTGTGGCGGAGGTCAGTCACCTACACCTGACTGAGAGCAGGTTACATGTGGCAGGGGTTACTTGCCTGAGACGAGGGCAGAGTAGCCGAGGCAGGGCTGGTGTTGCTTTGTCAGGCATCAGGTCCACTACTGTCACCAGGAGTCATGTCCGTGTGTACTTAGCTGTTTGTACATTATGAGAAGAGTTCTGCCCTAGTGACGGTCCGTCTCGTGTGTGTGTGTGTATGTGTGTGTGTGTGTGTGTGTGTGTGTGTGTGTTTGATTACTATTTGTGTATGACGAGGAGAAAGTTTTACACTCGTGTTGCCCCGTCCCTTAACCTTGTATATGTGACCTGTACTTCACCAGCACCCCCAGGGTAGGTCCTTGTGACCTGTACTTCCTCGTCACCCCAGGAGTAGGTCCTGGTGACCTGTACTTAACCAGCACCCCAGGAGTACTTCTTGGTGACCTGTACTTAACCAGCACCCCAGGAGTAGGTCCTTGTGATATGTACTTCCTCGTCACCCCAGGAGTAGGTCCTGGTGACCTGTACTTAACCAGCACCCCAGGAGTACTTCTTGGTGACCTGTACTTAAGCAGCACCCCAGGAGTAGGTCCTGGTGACCTGTACTTCCTCGTCACCCCAGGTGTAGGTCCTGGTGACCTGTGCTTCAGTCATCACCATCATATTTTGTATTGTGTTGGTAACCAATGGTAAAGTGTGTGAAAGAAGAAAGTTAAGAGTAAATGTGAATAAGAGCAAGGTAATTAGGTACAGTAGGGTTGAGGGTCAAGTCAATTGGGAGGTAAGTTTGAATGGAGAAAAACTGGAGGAAGTAAAGTGTTTTAGATATCTGGGAGTGGATATGGCAGCGGATGGAACAATGGAAGCGGAAGTGGATCATAGGGTGGGGGAGGGGGCGAAAATCCTGGGAGCCTTGAAGAATGTGTGGAAGTCAAGAACATTATCTCGGAAAGCAAAAATGGGTATGTTTGAATTAATAGTGGTTCCAACAATGTTGCATGGTTGCGAGGCGTGGGCTATGGATAGAGTTGTGCGCAGGAGGATGGATGTGCTGGAAATGAGATGTTTGAGGACAATGTGTGGTGTGAGGTGGTTTGATTGAGTAAGTAACGTAAGGGTAAGAGAGATGTGTGGAAATAAAAAGAGTGTGGTTGAGAGAGCAGAAGAGGGTGTTTTGAAATGGTTTGGGCACATGGAGAGAATGAGTGAGGAAAGATTGACCAAGAGGATATATGTGTCGGAGGTGGAAGGAACGAGAAGTGGGAGACCAAATTGGAGGTGGAAAGATGGAGTGAAAAAGATTTTGTGTGATCGGGGCCTGAACATGCAGGAGGGTGAAAGGAGGGCAAGGAATAGAGTGAATTGGATCGATGTGGTATACCGGGGTTGACGTGCCGTCAGTGGATTGAATCAGGGCATGTGAAGCGTCTGGGGTAAACCATGGAAAGCTGTGTAGGTATGTATATTTGCGTGTGTGGACGTATGTATATACATGTGTATGGGGGTGGGTTGGGCCATTTCTTTCGTCTGTTTCCTTGCGCTACCTCGCAAACGCGGGAGACAGCGACAAAGCAAAAAAAAAAAAAAAAAAATATATATATATATATATATATATATATATATATATATATATATATATATATATATATATATATATATATATATATGTGTGTGTGTGTGTGTGTGTGTGTGTATGTATGTATTTGTATTTATATCCCTAGGGATAGGGGAGAAAGAATACTTCCCGCGTATTTCCTGCGTGTCGTAGATAGCGACTCAAAGGGGTTGGATCGGGGGGCTGGAAACCCTTCCCTCCTGTTTAACTTTTCCAAAAGAAGGATCAGAGAAGGGGGCCAAAAGAGGAATTTCACCACTAAGGCTCAGTGAGCTGTTTTTGACGCTACCTCGCTATCGCGGGAAACGGCGAATATGTATGAAGGAAAAAATACATATATATTTCATATTGTGTGTGCCTGTGTGATATATCCCCCAGCGAGCATTGTGTTTGTGCTGTAACATTGGCATATTGAATGGCGGATCAGTCGATGAGTGATTATTCTAACTCGTGTTTGAGCTCAATTTGTAGTCTGATAATAGAATGATTTTATTTTTCCACAACGCACAATAGCCAGTTGAAGCTGTATACATCACGGCTGCTGATGTGAATGGAATATATGATGCTGATGTAACTTACTTATTTGTTGTGATGATTTGTCGTAGGTGACACCTGGTTGTGGGACGGGGTGTTCCCATGTCAGCTAGCGCCCTCTGTGGGGCCCCACTCTCCCTAGGGTTTTGGAGGTCTTCATTCTCCTAGGGTGGCTAGAGGGAGAGGAACAAAAGGTGGGACAGGGGAAGGAATAGTTTGAAATAGAGGAGAGAATTCGATGGTTTACTGCTGTGTGATGTAGGTTTCTATAACGGTTGAGTGATTTTTTGGGAGCGTGTTTTTTGGTGTGCCTTATTTTTAGTAAGCTCCTGGCAGATTTTGGGGAGAGGTGTTATTATAGTTATGTCGTATCTTTTAATATGTGAAGGAGATTCGCATAAGTAAGCCAAGATGGATATTGATCATCGTGTATGTTGACGGATGACTGGAGTGCTGAAAGGCTTCGCGGTAGCCAAAGGTGTTCTATGTGTGCAATGTTGTCCAGATCTCAGGTTTGTCTGTAGCTTGTGTTGTCTTCATGTTGTCCCTGCCATACGTTCTGGGATGCTTCTCTTAGGTAGGAACCGACTGGTTTGATACTGAGTCGTTCGTGCTGTTCTGTGGTGCTTCCAAGATAGATATTTTTTGTTTACGATGAATCGTAGAGCCTTATTCTGTATCCTGTGTAACTTCAGCATATGTGATTTATAGGCGACGAACGTTGGTGTTGTTAGTAAGTTAGGCCAGGTATGATCATGACCTTGACTAGGTGTAATTTTCCGTTCTCTGGAAAGTTGCAGAAACTGGACAGACTGGTCATGGCCGCATTTCCCTGAACGGATTTCTTGTCATGATGTTATCATACACCTTGACGTAGTGGTGCCATAGCCAGGGATGCCCTTGACGTAGTGGTGCCATAGCCAGGGATGCCCTTGACGTAGTGGTACCACAGCAGGGATGCCCTTGACGTAGTGGTACCACAGCAGGGATGCCCTTGACGTAGTGGTGCCATAGCCAGGGATGCCCTTGACGTAGTGGTACCACAGCAGGGATGCCCTTGACGTAGTGGTGCCATAGCCAGGGATGCCCTTGACGTAGTGGTACCACAGCCAGGGATGCCCTTGACGTAGTGGTGCCATAGCCAGGGATGCCCTTGACGTAGTGGTGCCATAGCCAGGGATGCCCTTGACGTAGTGGTGCCATAGCCAGGGATGCCCTTGACGTAGTGGTACCACAGCCAGGGATGCCCTTGACGTAGTGGTACCACAGCCAGGGATGCCCTTGACGTAGTGGTACCACAGCCAGGGATGCCCTTGACGTAGTGGTGCCATAGCCAGGGATGCCCTTGACGTAGTGGTGCCATAGCCAGGGATGCCCTTGACGTAGTGGTGCCATAGCCAGGGATGCCCTTGACGTAGTGGTGCCATAGCCAGGGATGCCCTTGACGTAGTGGTACCACAGCCAGGGATGCCCTTGACGTAGTGGTGCCATAGCCAGGGATGCCCTTGACGTAGTGGTACCACAGCCAGGGATGCCCTTGACGTAGTGGTGCCATAGCCAGGGATGCCCTTGACGTAGTGGTGCCATAGCCAGGGATGCCCTTGACGTAGTGGTACCACAGCCAGGGATGCCCTTGACGTAGTGGTACCACAGCCAGGGATGCCCTTGACGTAGTGGTACCACAGCCAGGGATGCCCTTGACGTAGTGGTACCACAGCAGGGATGCCCTTGACGTAGTGGTACCACAGCCAGGGATGCCCTTGACGTAGTGGTGCCATAGCCAGGGATGCCCTTGACGTAGTGGTACCACAGCCAGGGATGCCCTTGACGTAGTGGTACCACAGCAGGGATGCCCTTGACGTAGTGGTACCACAGCAGGGATGCCCTTGACGTAGTGGTGCCATAGCCAGGGATGCCCTTGACGTAGTGGTGCCATAGCCAGGGATGCCCTTGACGTAGTGGTACCACAGCCAGGGATGCCCTTGACGTAGTGGTACCACAGCAGGGATGCCCTTGACGTAGTGGTACCACAGCAGGGATGCCCTTGACGTAGTGGTGCCATAGCCAGGGATGCCCTTGATGTTTTGGTGCCAAAGCCAGGTATGTCCTGGACGTAGTGGTGTTGTAGCCAGGATGCCTCATATAAGTGTCCATATAATTAAGTAGTACGGTCGTGCGGTGAAGACCGTTCTAAGATAGTAGACTCTTGCCGTATGAGCATGTTATGACAGTCGAGGAGTTGCACTTACGAAGCGGCAGCAGCCAGGTCTGTAGCGTGAGTAGGGCGTCCCCTCCGTTGGAACCTTTTAAGTAGTTAAGCGGTATTTCCTCTACGTCCACAGCCTCAATTTTTTTTTTTTTTTGAAAATTCCAGAACCCGCCTGGAGTATAATTTCAGTCCACTTAGTCATGTCATACAGAACATTGATTGGTTTATCTGAAAACCTACATGGTGGTTCCCATGTGATTATAGAAGTATATGTATGATACATTTCTGACGTGATGCATTAATGGAAATGATTTAATGTGAAAACTGATGAGGCTACAGTGGGTTTACAATAACTTGTTTACCAGTTCATTGTATAATTATGAACTGTGAAGAATGAGAATGATTGCCTTGGCTTAATTTCGAGAGCACTTCCTATGAATCCAGAGAATTTTATTCGCTCTTTTGTACAGCCTTCTCTGCACTGCTTGCTTGGATTTCATTCACGGGAGGTTAAGATCCCTTGTCATATTCCTCATTTACTCTTTGTACCTTAGCAGAATCCCTGTTGTATTTTGCCTTGTCGTTTTCACTTCCGATATGTAAAACTTCGCTGTTCTGTCTGCGGTGCTTCCCAGATAGATATTTTTTGTTTACGATGAATCGTAGAGCCTTATTGTGTATCCTGTGTAACTTCAGCATATGTGATTTATAGGCGACGAACGTTGGTGTTGTTAGTAAGTTAGGCCAGGTATGATCATGACCTTGACTAGGTGTAATTTTCCGTTCTCTGGAAAGTTGCAGAAACTGGACAGACTGGTCATGGCCGCATTTCCCTGAACGGATTTCTTGTCATGATGTTATCATACACCTTGACGTTAGTGGTGCCATAGCCAGGGATGCCCTTGACGTAGTGGTACCACAGCCAGGGATGCCCTTGACGTAGTGGTACCACAGCAGGGATGCCCTTGACGTAGTGGTGCCATAGCCAGGGATGCCCTTGACGTAGTGGTACCACAGCAGGGATGCCCTTGACGTAGTGGTACCACAGCAGGGATGCCCTTGACGTAGTGGTGCCATAGCCAGGGATGCCCTTGACGTAGTGGTGCCATAGCCAGGGATGCCCTTGACGTAGTGGTGCCATAGCCAGGGATGCCCTTGACGTAGTGGTGCCATAGCCAGGGATGCCCTTGACGTAGTGGTGCCATAGCCAGGGATGCCCTTGACGTAGTGGTGCCATAGCCAGGGATGCCCTTGACGTAGTGGTGCCATAGCCAGGGATGCCCTTGACGTAGTGGTGCCATAGCCAGGGATGCCCTTGACGTAGTGGTGCCATAGCCAGGGATGCCCTTGACGTAGTGGTGCCATAGCCAGGGATGCCCTTGACGTAGTGGTGCCATAGCCAGGGATGCCCTTGACGTAGTGGTACCACAGCAGGGATGCCCTTGACGTAGTGGTGCCATAGCCAGGGATGCCCTTGACGTAGTGGTGCCATAGCCAGGGATGCCCTTGACGTAGTGGTGCCATAGCCAGGGATGCCCTTGACGTAGTGGTGCCATAGCCAGGGATGCCCTTGACGTAGTGGTACCACAGCAGGGATGCCCTTGACGTAGTGGTACCACAGCAGGGATGCCCTTGACGTAGTGGTGCCATAGCCAGGGATGCCCTTGACGTAGTGGTACCACAGCAGGGATGCCCTTGACGTAGTGGTACCACAGCAGGGATGCCCTTGACGTAGTGGTGCCATAGCCAGGGATGCCCTTGACGTAGTGGTGCCATAGCCAGGGATGCCCTTGACGTAGTGGTACCACAGCAGGGATGCCCTTGACGTAGTGGTACCACAGCAGGGATGCCCTTGACGTAGTGGTACCACAGCAGGGATGCCCTTGACGTAGTGGTGCCATAGCCAGGGATGCCCTTGACGTAGTGGTGCCATAGCCAGGGATGCCCTTGACGTAGTGGTGCCATAGCCAGGGATGCCCTTGACGTAGTGGTACCACAGCAGGGATGCCCTTGACGTAGTGGTACCACAGCAGGGATGCCCTTGACGTAGTGGTGCCATAGCCAGGGATGCCCTTGACGTAGTGGTGCCATAGCCAGGGATGCCCTTGACGTAGTGGTGCCATAGCCAGGGATGCCCTTGACGTAGTGGTGCCATAGCCAGGGATGCCCTTGACGTAGTGGTGCCATAGCCAGGGATGCCCTTGACGTAGTGGTACCACAGCAGGGATGCCCTTGACGTAGTGGTGCCATAGCCAGGGATGCCCTTGACGTAGTGGTACCACAGCAGGGATGCCCTTGACGTAGTGGTACCACAGCAGGGATGCCCTTGACGTAGTGGTACCACAGCAGGGATGCCCTTGACGTAGTGGTGCCATAGCCAGGGATGCCCTTGACGTAGTGGTACCACAGCAGGGATGCCCTTGATGTTTTGGTGCCAAAGCCAGGTATGTCCTGGACGTAGTGGTGTTGTAGCCAGGATGCCTCATATAAGTGTCCATATAATTAAGTAGTACGGTCGTGCGGTGAAGACCGTTCTAAGATAGTAGACTCTTGCCGTATGAGCATGTTATGACAGTCGAGGAGTTGCACTTACGAAGCGGCAGCAGCCAGGTCTGTAGCGTGAGTAGGGCGTCCCCTCCGTTGGAACCTTTTAAGTAGTTAAGCGGTATTTCCTCTACGTCCACAGCCTCAATTTTTTTTTTTTCTTTTTTTTTTTTTTTTTTTTTTTTTTTTTTTTTTTTTTTTTTTTTTTTTTTTTTTTTTTTTTTTTTTTTTTTTTTTTTTTTTTTTTTTTTTTTTTTTTTTTTTTTTTTTTTTTTTTTTTTTTTTTTTTTTTTTTTTGAAAATTCCAGAACCCGCCTGGAGTATAATTTCAAGTCACTTAGTCATGTCATACAGAACATTGATTGGTTTATCTGAAAACCTACATGGTGGTTCCCATGTGATTATAGAAGTATATGTATGATACATTTCTGACGTGATGCATTAATGGAAATGATTTAATGTGAAAACTGATGAGGCTACAGTGGGTTTACAATAACTTGTTTACCAGTTCATTGTATAATTATGAACTGTGAAGAATGAGAATGATTGCCTTGGCTTAATTTCGAGAGCACTTCCTATGAATCCAGAGAATTTTATTCGCTCTTTTGTACAGCTTCTCTGGCACTGCTTGCTTGGATTTCATTCACGGGAGGTTAAGATCCCTTGTCATATTCCTCATTTACTCTTTGTACCTTAGCAGAATCCCTGTTGTATTTTGCCTTGTCGTTTTCACTTCCGATATGTAAAACTTCGCTGTTCTGTCTGCGGTGCTTCCCAGATAGATATTTTTTGTTTACGATGAATCGTAGAGCCTTATTGTGTATCCTGTGTAACTTCAGCATATGTGATTTATAGGCGACGGAACGTTGCTGTTGTTAGTAAGTTAGGCCAGGTATGATCATGACCTTGACTAGGTGTAATTTTCCGTTCTCTGGAAAGTTGCAGAAACTGGACAGACTGGTCATGGCCGCATTTCCCTGAACGGATTTCTTGTCATGATGTTATCATACACCTTGACGTTAGTGGTACCACAGCCAGGGATGCCCTTGACGTAGTGGTACCACAGCAGGGATGCCCTTGACGTAGTGGTGCCATAGCCAGGGATGCCCTTGACGTAGTGGTACCACAGCAGGGATGCCCTTGACGTAGTGGTGCCATAGCCAGGGATGCCCTTGACGTAGTGGTACCACAGCAGGGATGCCCTTGACGTAGTGGTACCACAGCAGGGATGCCCTTGACGTAGTGGTGCCATAGCCAGGGATGCCCTTGACGTAGTGGTGCCATAGCCAGGGATGCCCTTGACGTAGTGGTACCACAGCAGGGATGCCCTTGACGTAGTGGTACCACAGCAGGGATGCCCTTGACGTAGTGGTGCCATAGCCAGGGATGCCCTTGACGTAGTGGTACCACAGCAGGGATGCCCTTGACGTAGTGGTGCCATAGCCAGGGATGCCCTTGACGTAGTGGTACCACAGCAGGGATGCCCTTGACGTAGTGGTGCCATAGCCAGGGATGCCCTTGACGTAGTGGTGCCATAGCCAGGGATGCCCTTGACGTAGTGGTACCACAGCAGGGATGCCCTTGACGTAGTGGTGCCATAGCCAGGGATGCCCTTGACGTAGTGGTACCACAGCAGGGATGCCCTTGATGTTTTGGTGCCAAAGCCAGGTATGTCCTGGACGTAGTGGTGTTGTAGCCAGGATGCCTCATATAAGTGTCCATATAATTAAGTAGTACGGTCGTGCGGTGAAGACCGTTCTAAGATAGTAGACTCTTGCCGTATGAGCATGTTATGACAGTCGAGGAGTTGCACTTACGAAGCGGCAGCAGCCAGGTCTGTAGCGTGAGTAGGGCGTCCCCTCCGTTGGAACCTTTTAAGTAGTTAAGCGGTATTTCCTCTACGTCCACAGCCTCAATTTTTTATTTTTTTTTTTTCTTTTTTTTTTTTGAAAATTCCAGAACCCGCCTGGAGTATAATTTCAAGTCACTTAGTCATGTCATACAGAACATTGATTGGTTTATCTGAAAACCTACATGGTGGTTCCCATGTGATTATAGAAGTATATGTATGATACATTTCTGACGTGATGCATTAATGGAAATGATTTAATGTGAAAACTGATGAGGCTACAGTGGGTTTACAATAACTTGTTTACCAGTTCATTGTATAATTATGAACTGTGAAGAATGAGAATGATTGCCTTGGCTTAATTTCGAGAGCACTTCCTATGAATCCAGAGAATTTTATTCGCTCTTTTGTACAGCTTCTCTGGCACTGCTTGCTTGGATTTCATTCACGGGAGGTTAAGATCCCTTGTCATATTCCTCATTTACTCTTTGTACCTTAGCAGAATCCCTGTTGTATTTTGCCTTGTCGTTTTCACTTCCGATATGTAAAACTTCGCTGTTCTGTCTGCGGTGCTTCCCAGATAGATATTTTTTGTTTACGATGAATCGTAGAGCCTTATTGTGTATCCTGTGTAACTTCAGCATATGTGATTTATAGGGGACGAACGTTGGTGTTGTTAGTAAGTTAGGCCAGGTATGATCATGACCTTGACTAGGTGTAATTTTCCGTTCTCTGGAAAGTTGCAGAAACTGGACAGACTGGTCATGGCCGCATTTCCCTGAACGGATTTCTTGTCATGATGTTATCATACACCTTGACGTTAGTGGTACCACAGCAGGGATGCCCTTGACGTAGTGGTGCCATAGCCAGGGATGCCCTTGACGTAGTGGTACCACAGCAGGGATGCCCTTGACGTAGTGGTACCACAGCAGGGATGCCCTTGACGTAGTGGTGCCATAGCCAGGGATGCCCTTGACGTAGTGGTGCCATAGCCAGGGATGCCCTTGACGTAGTGGTACCACAGCAGGGATGCCCTTGACGTAGTGGTACCACAGCAGGGATGCCCTTGACGTAGTGGTGCCATAGCCAGGGATGCCCTTGACGTAGTGGTACCACAGCAGGGATGCCCTTGACGTAGTGGTGCCATAGCCAGGGATGCCCTTGACGTAGTGGTGCCATAGCCAGGGATGCCCTTGACGTAGTGGTGCCATAGCCAGGGATGCCCTTGACGTAGTGGTGCCATAGCCAGGGATGCCCTTGACGTAGTGGTACCACAGCAGGGATGCCCTTGACGTAGTGGTACCACAGCAGGGATGCCCTTGACGTAGTGGTACCACAGCAGGGATGCCCTTGACGTAGTGGTGCCATAGCCAGGGATGCCCTTGACGTAGTGGTGCCATAGCCAGGGATGCCCTTGACGTAGTGGTACCACAGCCAGGGATGCCCTTGACGTAGTGGTACCACAGCAGGGATGCCCTTGACGTAGTGGTGCCATAGCCAGGGATGCCCTTGACGTAGTGGTGCCATAGCCAGGGATGCCCTTGACGTAGTGGTACCACAGCCAGGGATGCCCTTGACGTAGTGGTACCACAGCAGGGATGCCCTTGACGTAGTGGTGCCATAGCCAGGGATGCCCTTGACGTAGTGGTGCCATAGCCAGGGATGCCCTTGACGTAGTGGTGCCATAGCCAGGGATGCCCTTGACGTAGTGGTGCCATAGCCAGGGATGCCCTTGACGTAGTGGTACCACAGCAGGGATGCCCTTGACGTAGTGGTGCCATAGCCAGGGATGCCCTTGACGTAGTGGTACCACAGCAGGGATGCCCTTGACGTAGTGGTACCACAGCAGGGATGCCCTTGACGTAGTGGTACCACAGCAGGGATGCCCTTGACGTAGTGGTACCACAGCAGGGATGCCCTTGACGTAGTGGTGCCATAGCCAGGGATGCCCTTGACGTAGTGGTGCCATAGCCAGGGATGCCCTTGACGTAGTGGTACCACAGCAGGGATGCCCTTGACGTAGTGGTACCACAGCAGGGATGCCCTTGACGTAGTGGTGCCATAGCCAGGGATGCCCTTGACGTAGTGGTACCACAGCAGGGATGCCCTTGACGTAGTGGTGCCATAGCCAGGGATGCCCTTGACGTAGTGGTACCACAGCAGGGATGCCCTTGACGTAGTGGTACCACAGCAGGGATGCCCTTGACGTAGTGGTACCACAGCAGGGATGCCCTTGACGTAGTGGTGCCATAGCCAGGGATGCCCTTGACGTAGTGGTACCACAGCAGGGATGCCCTTGACGTAGTGGTACCACAGCCAGGGATGCCCTTGACGTAGTGGTACCACAGCAGGGATGCCCTTGACGTAGTGGTGCCATAGCCAGGGATGCCCTTGACGTAGTGGTACCACAGCCAGGGATGCCCTTGACGTAGTGGTACCACAGCCAGGGATGCCCTTGACGTAGTGGTGCCATAGCCAGGGATGCCCTTGACGTAGTGGTACCACAGCAGGGATGCCCTTGACGTAGTGGTACCACAGCAGGGATGCCCTTGACGTAGTGGTACCACAGCAGGGATGCCCTTGACGTAGTGGTACCACAGCCAGGGATGCCCTTGACGTAGTGGTGCCATAGCCAGGGATGCCCTTGACGTAGTGGTGCCATAGCCAGGGATGCCCTTGACGTAGTGGTACCACAGCCAGGGATGCCCTTGACGTAGTGGTACCACAGCCAGGGATGCCCTTGACGTAGTGGTACCACAGCCAGGGATGCCCTTGACGTAGTGGTACCACAGCAGGGATGCCCTTGACGTAGTGGTGCCATAGCCAGGGATGCCCTTGACGTAGTGGTACCACAGCCAGGGATGCCCTTGACGTAGTGGTGCCATAGCCAGGGATGCCCTTGACGTAGTGGTACCACAGCAGGGATGCCCTTGACGTAGTGGTACCACAGCAGGGATGCCCTTGACGTAGTGGTACCACAGCAGGGATGCCCTTGACGTAGTGGTGCCATAGCCAGGGATGCCCTTGACGTAGTGGTACCACAGCCAGGGATGCCCTTGACGTAGTGGTACCACAGCAGGGATGCCCTTGACGTAGTGGTGCCATAGCCAGGGATGCCCTTGACGTAGTGGTGCCATAGCCAGGGATGCCCTTGACGTAGTGGTGCCATAGCCAGGGATGCCCTTGACGTAGTGGTGCCATAGCCAGGGATGCCCTTGACGTAGTGGTACCACAGCCAGGGATGCCCTTGACGTAGTGGTACCACAGCAGGGATGCCCTTGACGTAGTGGTGCCATAGCCAGGGATGCCCTTGACGTAGTGGTGCCATAGCCAGGGATGCCCTTGACGTAGTGGTGCCATAGCCAGGGATGCCCTTGACGTAGTGGTGCCATAGCCAGGGATGCCCTTGACGTAGTGGTACCACAGCAGGGATGCCCTTGACGTAGTGGTACCACAGCCAGGGATGCCCTTGACGTAGTGGTACCACAGCAGGGATGCCCTTGACGTAGTGGTACCACAGCAGGGATGCCCTTGACGTAGTGGTGCCATAGCCAGGGATGCCCTTGACGTAGTGGTACCACAGCCAGGGATGCCCTTGACGTAGTGGTACCACAGCCAGGGATGCCCTTGACGTAGTGGTACCACAGCAGGGATGCCCTTGACGTAGTGGTACCACAGCCAGGGATGCCCTTGACGTAGTGGTACCACAGCCAGGGATGCCCTTGACGTAGTGGTACCACAGCCAGGGATGCCCTTGACGTAGTGGTACCACAGCCAGGGATGCCCTTGACGTAGTGGTGCCATAGCCAGGGATGCCCTTGACGTAGTGGTACCACAGCAGGGATGCCCTTGACGTAGTGGTACCACAGCCAGGGATGCCCTTGACGTAGTGGTACCACAGCCAGGGATGCCCTTGACGTAGTGGTACCACAGCAGGGATGCCCTTGACGTAGTGGTACCACAGCAGGGATGCCCTTGACGTAGTGGTGCCATAGCCAGGGATGCCCTTGACGTAGTGGTACCACAGCAGGGATGCCCTTGACGTAGTGGTACCACAGCAGGGATGCCCTTGACGTAGTGGTACCACAGCAGGGATGCCCTTGACGTAGTGGTGCCATAGCCAGGGATGCCCTTGACGTAGTGGTGCCATAGCCAGGGATGCCCTTGACGTAGTGGTACCACAGCAGGGATGCCCTTGACGTAGTGGTACCACAGCAGGGATGCCCTTGACGTAGTGGTACCACAGCAGGGATGCCCTTGACGTAGTGGTACCACAGCAGGGATGCCCTTGACGTAGTGGTACCACAGCCAGGGATGCCCTTGACGTAGTGGTACCACAGCCAGGGATGCCCTTGACGTAGTGGTACCACAGCAGGGATGCCCTTGACGTAGTGGTACCACAGCAGGGATGCCCTTGACGTAGTGGTACCACAGCAGGGATGCCCTTGACGTAGTGGTGCCATAGCCAGGGATGCCCTTGACGTAGTGGTGCCACAGCCAGGGATGCCCTTGACGTAGTGGTACCACAGCCAGGGATGCCCTTGACGTAGTGGTACCACAGCCAGGGATGCCCTTGACGTAGTGGTGCCATAGCCAGGGATGCCCTTGACGTAGTGGTACCACAGCCAGGGATGCCCTTGACGTAGTGGTGCCATAGCCAGGGATGCCCTTGACGTAGTGGTACCACAGCCAGGGATGCCCTTGACGTAGTGGTACCACAGCCAGGGATGCCCTTGATGTTTTGGTGCCAAAGCCAGGTATGTCCTGGACGTAGTGGTGTTGTAGCCAGGATGCCTCATATAAGTGTCCATATAATTAAGTAGTACGGTCGTGCGGTGAAGACCGTTCTAAGATAGTAGACTCTTGCCGTATGAGCATGTTATGACAGTCGAGGAGTTGCACTTACGAAGCGGGCAGCAGCCAGGTCTGTAGCGTGAGTAGGGCGTCCCTCCGTTGGACCTTTTAAGTAGTTAAGCGGTATTTCCTCTACGTCCACAGCCTCAATTTTTTTTTTTCTTTTTTTTTCTTTTTTTTTTTTTGAAAATTCCAGAACCCGCCTGGAGTATAATTTCAGTCACTTAGTCATGTCATACAGAACATTGATTGGTTATCTGAAAACCTACATGGTGGTTCCCATGTGATTATAGAAGTATATGTATGATACATTTCTGACGTGATGCATTAATGGAAATGATCTAATGTGAAAACTGATGAGGCTACAGTGGGTTTACAATAACTTGTTACCAGTTCATTGTATAATTATGAACTGTGAAGAATGAGAATGATTTGCCTTGGCTTAATTTCGAGAGCACTTCCTATGAATCCAGAGAATTTTATTCGCTCTTTTGTACAGCTTCTCTGCACTGCTTGCTTGGATTTCATTCACGGGAGGTTAAGATCCCCTTGTCATATTCCTCATTTACTCTTTGTACCTTAGCAGAATCCCTGTTGTATTTTGCCTTGTCGTTTTCACTTCCGATATGTAAAACTTCGCTGTTCTGCGACTTTGATACCTCACAATGTAGCGTCTTGTCAGTTTCTTGAATATGTATGAGAAAGAATCCAGACTCCAGACTGATCCCTGTGGCACACCACTTGTCACGGCCAACCACTCTGAGGCTTGAGGATTAATTGCTTTGTTTACGGCCAGACAACAAATTTCCTAACTATCGATGTGTCCTAATTATACCATGTGACTTAACATTTGCTGGTAACCTTTGATGCGTAACCCTATCAAAGGTTTTTGAAAATATAGATAAATGACAATGTTTTGCTTTCATTATTCATGTTGATAATACCTGCTTCTTTTACCCACCTACTGTATCCTGCCTCCCTCACCCACCTGCTGTATCCTCCTCCCTCACCCCCCTGCCTTATCCTGCCTCCTTCACCCACCTGTTGTATCCTGCCTCCCTTATCCACTTGCTGTATCCTTCCTCCCTCCCTCACCCAACCGCTGTATTCTTTCTCCCACCCTCACCCACCCGCTGTATCCTTCCTCCCACCCTCACCCACCCGCTGTATCCTGCCTCCCTTACCCCTCGAGCCGGTACAGTATCGTGCGCATAGCAATCCTTACCGTTGTCATCAACATTCACACGGGGTTGGTAACGCAAGGCTGGGTAGGATATTGGACGACCTCATAAAGCAGGTATTTGCCGGGAGGCTGTTAATTACCGCCACAGGAAATCATCTGTCAGTGAAGTCACGTGTGACCGTATCGGGTGGATCACTCATCACCAGATGGTCTGACCTCACAAGCTTACGTCTCACGCAGAGCATCGAGTTGAGTGAAATGATAACATTTTATACGAATGTCAGAAGTATGACCCTAGAACACGATGAACTGACCTCATATACGACGGTGGAAAAGCCAGATGTCACGGCAGAGTTGTAGATGAATTTCGCAAATAAAGGAAATCTTCCAGATTTAACGATCCCAGATTGTATTTTTTTTTTTTTTTTTTTTTTTTTTTTTTTGCAAAAGACATTCTTCACAAATCAGATGATGATGGTGTTTTGCTGTGTAGCAACCACAGATTTCACCCCATCACGGCTAGAAAATTAGATATCATTGCAAATGATTTTCTATATATTCAGTTAAAAGATAAGACACCCCATTTTTATATAAAGGGTAGACCTCCCCAAATGTTGTGTAGAAAACGATAAAGCTTTTTATGATGAAATGAGATACGAGACCTTGTTGAATAACGTAGATGGAATAACTGTAGGTATTAAAAGGCCTGATAACAGCTGGCCAAGAGGGAAGCGGGTTAATTGACATGACGGACGACTGCTTTCTGAATCAAATGGTCCGAGACTCGATGAAAAGCGGAAATACGTTAAGTATGGTGATGGCCGCAGTCAGACACATGACCACCAACTGGGGTAGGTGAAGATCGCAGCGATGGAACAGCGATACCATAGTGTTTTCAGTCACTATAAACTGGCGGCTCAGTCTGCAAGCAGAGCTATCTTTAAACACAGTCGTGGGGTAGTTCCCTTAGTTGACCCTTCCTTTTCCCCTGGTACGCAAGAGAAGAAAGCCAATTTTTGCCCAAAGGAACCAGGCCCTTTGAGGCACCTTTTTAACACGACAACGTGGTTGTGATATTCCTTTTGAGCTGTCATCATGATAAATATTGTCTCCACTGCTGTAGATGGACCCCTCTGAAAACTTGCCCCAGTAGTGAAAACTCCTTACAATATGCTCACAGTAAAGAACAAAATGATGCTTAATTCAAATAAGCTGACTTCAATAGACTGTGTCAAGACTTAGGTGCAGTTAATATGGTCAGACTCTTGAGACGTGGGTACCTCTGAGAACTGGAGAAACCTCGTAAGTATAATACTATGATACTTCCCCTTGAAAGAACCAGCGTCCCGAGAAAATTCGAAAAAGAATTATGAAAAAGGAAGAGCCAGGTTGGATGAGTAAACGAAATTTGTGACCGCTGACCCTACGTGTGTAAAAGGCGTACCGGGTTATATAATTCGAGGGGCGAAAACCAGTACGATGAAAGGTACGTAAGATTACAAAACAATTGTAGAAAGAAACTCTCAACCATCAGGAAGAACTCTGAGTATTGAATTCTCACAGTTTTGATAAGAACCCACAAGAAGTCCTCACATACTTATAACCAACACTGTAATAATAGTTCCCCCTCTGAACAAGTGTTTACACTTTCCCTCACCACCACTATTTCCTCACTCCCTTCCTCACCTCCACTACTTCCTCCCTCCCTCGCTCACCACCAGGCCCTCCCTCATCACCACAACCAAGATTGGCGTTGTTCGTCAGAAGTAAATGACGTCAGAATTCCGCACGTTTTCTGTAATGATTGTAGTTTTTTTTTAGAAAATGTGCTATCGGCATATAATGATTCGATTTTAGTTATTTATAATAGTTATACAGAATAAGGTGTATATGACTCCGTATTTTAGGGAATATAGTAAGAATTTCACTTAGTTTCGGTCAGCAAGCACTTATGATTAGTCTGAATAATTTGATATCTATGAGGCGTCTTCTTTGATGATAAATTGCAGATGTTTGGAGATTTTATTCTTGAAGGAAAAAAAGTTATATAAAGAAGGAAAGACAAGCAAAGGTTGAGAATTCTACAACCTATCTGTTCTAGGGAAGAAGGAGGCATCATAACAGTTAATCCTCGAGTAGCTGGTCACTACACAGAAACTGTGGGAGGCAGCGGTCCAAATCTTGGGGGTTGGTGACACGTGCAGACTCCTCACGAGAATAGTGGCCAAAAGTACTTATATGAGAGAGAGAGAGAGAGAGAGAGAGAGAGAGAGAGAGAGAGAGAGAGAGAGAGAGAGAGAGAGAGAGAGTAACTGCACGGCGTATGGAAATGGAAAGTTGAAGGGAGGTGAGGCCAGGAGAATTTGTGAGGCGGAAGGCTTCTGATTTCACTCTAGCTAAAAGCAAGTCAGATGATCCACGTGTCATTCTCGTATTTTTGTTGTGAATCACTACCAACTTTGTTCAAGCTCCCCTTTTATTGTAGGTATTAAAGGACAATCGAATATAGAGAACACAAACAAACACCATTTCGCCCATACCAACCCCTACCATGATTACATTGAATACTTCTTCTATTGTGAACCTGCACCGCTGACCATGTCCTGAGTGGGTGTAAAGTTCATACATCCATCCTGTGGTCTCAGCCTCAGGCGGCAGTGGGAGCACTGATAGATGGACGGCAGCTGCAGGGAGTTGCCTGTCTTTGTTTACATTAGATTAAGTATAGAGAATAACCTTCCTTTATCAACATTTGATATTGTTAGGGATGATATCTGTAAGGCAGATGCTGAAAAGACCAGGAATTAGCTTAATCCCTCATTATCCTGAACTTTCATTAATTATATGATTGTATCACTCCGCAATTTAGATCTTTAAGGTCATGTGGAATTGTGGTAGGGTCCAAATTTCTCTTCTCGTCATCTGAATGTTGCACATACCTTGATATAAGCGGGTCACAGCTTCCACTAAGTGATATAATGAGGGACTGTCATCCTGGACATGATTTTTTTTTCTATGACCAAGAACACCTCCACCATATTTTGGAATAGAACAGGATGGTGTTCGTCGATGCATTTTCCATTTGTAATGACATTGCCCTCATTGACGTGGGATGAGGACTGTGAACTTCACGTCCGTAGCTGATACGCAGTTGCTTTCTGCACTTGTAGACGATATTCCTCAAGACGTTAGCACTATTACAACTCCCTACCATTCCTGGCCGCTACATCCTGAACGTTGGAATGTTATTTTTCAGTGGTGTAACCGTTCACCCCCGCTATTTTCCCTCTTCATATTTCCCATATTGCCGGCACAGTCTCCTCTGCAATCGAGTATGTTCCCGAACACATTTCACCCTAGGCAGCCATCAGCATCTAACCTGCCGAGAAGATGGATGAATTAATGGCAACTGTGTGTGGGGTTAGTCATCGTGCGTTTAGTAACTTCCTCGCCGTGTCTGCAGATCAGGGAGGAACAGACAGAGTATAGACGTTGAACAGTATGTTAGCTGTTAAGGTGTCGTCATGTGACTTACCCAATATGATAGAGTCGCAGTTGCAGTTTCGATCACTGTCATCTCTCCTTAGATTTTTTTTATCAGGAATAAAGAATTTGAATTATGAATAAATAACGCTTGAAATACATACACAGAATGTAAAAATCTTTTAATTTATTTCAGTGTAGTGTTTGAAAAGCAAAGACTCCTAGTAAAGCCTCATTGCCGAATTCTGGCTCTGACCAAACCCGTATGAACCAGATCTGTTGTGTGAGATTCCCTCTGGATATATCCTTCACTCAGGTCTCACTTCAGAGCAGTGTCAGGAAATATTGACATTGTCGACATAACAGTGGGGACCCTGTGAGTCGTGTTCTCCCTGAACAAAAAAGAAAGAACATGAACATTTTTTTTTCTTAGCTGAGACGGCAAGAGCAGATGAGGCCCTAATCAAGGCCATCCCATTAACGCTATATATAGGTTTGTAACCTATGCGCTCGACCCTGGGCGGCTCGTAAATGCGTCACGGTCAGGAACAGTACCCGCTACATCATCTACTGGTTCTGTTCTGTTAGTTTGACTCACGGGTCCATCTGGCGGGTCGACTCCTGTGGCTGGTCCTCATGGGTATGTTACCCACAGGTTAGGATGTCAGCTGGTGGTGGTCCTCACACCTGGCTGATGCTGGTGGAGCCACACTCAGTACGGGCCAGCTGGTGGTGGTCCTCACACCTGGCTGACGCTGGTGTAGCCACACTCAGTACGGGCCAGCTGGTGGTGGTCCTCACACCTGGCTAACGCTGGTGTAGCCACACTCAGTACGGGCCAGCTGGTGGTGGTCCTCACACCTGGCTGACGCTGGTGTAGCCACACTCAGTACGGGCCAGCTGGTGGTGGTCCTCACACCTGGCTAACGCTGGTGGATCCACACTCGGTACGGGCCAGCTGGTGGTGGTCCTCACGCCTGGCTGACGCTGATGTAGCCACACCGGTCACACCGTCTCTCCTGTAGCCACACCCGCTGATAAACTTGATGGTCTGGTGAGTTCGTCCGATTTTCTTTCTACTCAGGAGTAAGACACAAGTATGCTCCGCAGTGTTGTGGTTGTAGCATGAGTTATAGTCATGAAAAATGATGAATAAAAGTCAGAATCTGTTGGCTTCTGGCTGGCCTGTGATGTTGTGCCGATGATGGGAAAACAAATATTTTGTCTTTCCGTCACTGGATTTCACGTAAATGTGAATCGTTTCCGTTCTGTAGGTAAGCAAACCTGACAAATAGTTCAAAATTTCTGGAAAGCGGCAACTCGCTTTTTGTGTGTGCCCTCGGCAGTATGGTCCGGGAGGCTGTGTGCATATTTATGCTGCTGCTGCAACACACACACATACACACACACACACACACACACACACACACACACACACACACACGTTTTGGCAAATGTAATTTTTGTTGGATTTACAAAACCAAGAATTGCTGGCTCGCACGAGAGCCTTCGTATTCTGAACATGGACAACTGGATATTCATGAAGGAATCGCCCAGGCTGTGTAGTGTGGCCACAGCCGCCCAGTGGCCGGATCAACATTATTCCTTTGTTGTGGTGCGAGTGTTGGCGTTGGTCATTATGATCGGCTGGTGTTGGTGGGGATGATAATGGCTTACCGTCATATTCACTGTAATGATGGTAATGTTCTCCTGGTGGTAGTGAGAATCGTGGTGGTCTGCTGATGTAGTTGTTATTGTTATGATGGTCATGTTCTGCTGTCCGGGGCCTCTCCCTCCCAACATGTCTTACGCATCATCAGTAATGTCTCACCAGCCAGCAACCCTCACGTCCCCTCCATCTGTCTTCATATAACCAAACCTGAATGATCAGACGGTCAGCCATCAGCAACGAGGCCTACAAGAACGTGGCCCATCTATCTCTTCGTTTTCATCTTCAGGAAAAGCCGCTCCCGTCTTAACATATTTACCACAGCAACATAGGACAACAGCACCCTAAATGCCAGTGTTTGACTTGGTGTAAGATCAACAGGAATACAGATATGAGCCAGTGTTGTCCGGTGTTGGTAGTGGAGGGAACACATGAACCAATGTTGTCTGGTGTTGGTAGTGGAGGGAACACATGAACCAATGTTGTCTCGTGTTGATAATGGAGGGTAACACGTGAGCCAGTGTTGTCTGGTGTTGGTAATGGAGGGTGATACATGGACCAGAGTGTTGTGTGTGTTCAATAAGATTACTGACCATGAAGTTATATGTAGTGCTATCCGTTCCATACTTGCCTTGTATGTTTACGTATGAATGTACTTATGTAATAGTCCTCCACGTATCATGTGTATGTACCACGATCTTCTAGTCGTGTATTGTAATGTCGTTTTGGTGAACTTATTGTTTTATTGGTGCTGAACTTTTATGGAACTTATCATTGTATTATTTGTATGTTTGTATTTGATTAACTGTATTTTAATTCTTTTTATCGTTGAAGATTTTAAATCATGGACCGTAATGTTTATTGTTTATATTCTTAAGACATTTATTATTGTGGTCAATGAAATATTTCTTTGTCTATCTATAGGTCAACTTGTGGTGGTACAGAGAGTCTTGGTAGTGTTCTGTAGTACTTGAACATAACATCTGCTGCTTACGTCCTGTGTTTGGTGACAAGTTTACTTAGTTCAGATCTTTTTATTTTTTCATTGTTTTGTAATATTATTAATTTTTGTTATCTCATGATATACGTGTACTATTGTTTTGGACGGATCAGTAATGCAATTTTCATGTGTTTGCCTCAGATAATTCTTTTAGGTTTTCGAGGACAAAAGATTTGAATGTTGTTTCACATGTTCGAATCAACATTAATTCAACGAGTTCTGAGATTATGCAACTTTATGTTGTTGATAAGATCTGTATTTTTCCCATCTTGTTGACTCTTTTTTGTAGAATATACACTTGGTAACAGAGTTGTATCAGAGGTTCCAACATCTAGCTCTGATATCTATCACGTGGTCCATTAGTTGCACGTGTATGAACTGTGCTCAACATGACATGTCCCTGACTGACAGACCCAAAATGAAATTTGACCTCACCCGGGGTTAGGCTGATCCAACCTTTTCGGTCCAAAATTCACCAAACGTGAAATTTCTGACCCGTGATCTCACCCAGCTGTGTTACACACACACACACACACACACACACACACACACACACACACACACACACACACACACACCGTTCGTTATCCGGTTGGAGGCCACTGTCGGCTACGATATAGAATTAAAGATGATACTTAGATGGTACTACGTCACGCCCGTTAGCCAATCATAGCGCTAGACACTGGCTAGTTCAGCCTATTATATATGGCCATCCAAAGCCACTCTGTCTTCGCCTGGTCTACATCACATGGCGGGCGGAAAATTCTCTGCCAGTGGAGGAAATCCTAGTGACTGACCGCCTTGCCGTGCTTTGACCTGGACCATCTCCTCACACAAGGAGGTCTGTAGTCTCGGCTGGCACTCGTCCTCGTGATGGCACTCCCTCAAGGACACTTGCCTCGGCGGCAGCACACCTATCCAGGATTCGCTGGGAGTGGTCCGGGCGTGCTCACCCCTCTCACTACCTACTTCGTTTGGATTTGCCGTTTGATAACACGTTCCCTGAAAGCACCGCCGCCAGCTCTTTCTCTCTGCTCGTCGGAAGTCCTCCTCCTCCTCCTCTTCCTTAGCTCGACCCTATCACCTCACTTTTTTTATGGATGGACTTAGACTCGTTCCCTTGACGCCTGCGTCCGTCCTGGACCAGCCGGGAGTCTACCTCAGTCATACTCAGCCATCCTCAGTCATCCTGTTTTCACCTGATACTTGGTGTGAGCTCCGGTACTGATCCAGGCCTGAGCTACGGGAGATCCTAAAATGCCACTGCCGCCCCCTGCAGTGTTCATGTTACCATGTGGCCGAGTTCCTGACCCACCTGCAGATAGCCCTTGTTAGCACCTGCGACCGAGTCCCCGGGTCAGCTGGCGTTGCTGTCGACTGTGGCCTCCTGTCATACGAGGGCATTGTTGTTGTTGTTGTTGTTGTTTTGTATCGTATTGATACTCCAGCATTGCCCGTTGCACTTCAGTAAACTCCCACACATTGTATTCCTTTGATTCTGTAATATTTCTTATTAATTATAGTCGAGAGCGACAGATTCTCTTTCTTTGACTTCCTGAGTCTAAATACAGTTGTTCGAATCCCACGCAGTCCTGATACATCATTTGTCCTGAATTTTCAGTCACCAAGGAACCCCTTTCCTTCCCCATTGTCAATTAAGGGTCACTTCAATTCCCATTAACCACTCCATTGTTCTTGACATTAATCATCAAACTCATATTTTTCTTCCATCTCCAGGTACGTGTCAGGTGTCGTCACTGGACTACAGCGAGGGAGGTTTCGTGGGTATGTATGGCAGTGTATTACTCCCAACTATTTCCAGCCTCGATGTTCTCTGATTTATGAGCAGAGCGTTTCCTATGAATTTATATCGCATTATCCTGAAAAAATGTGTACAGTTCAAAACATATAGGTTGTATATCAGAACTTGTAATGGTCACACGTAAATCAGTCCAAACAATTTGACCAATGTGTGCCCGAGAGTCGAACCCGGGCTACCGAGAATGATAGGCGAGCAGCGTAGCACTGGACTACCTATGGGACAAAACCCATCTGTCACGAGCTGGTACACTGCAGGTCTAGGATTCCCGCCCACACACTGTGGCCCTGTAGGGTGACACAGGCCGCCCACACTCCGGTATCGAGGAGGCTGCAAATCCTATCGGTGGTCTTGTGGTACGCTTTCTGCCTGCTGTTCTCGGCAGCCTAGGGTTCGACTCTGGCGCGCAGTGGTAGAATTGTTTAATATAGACTGAGTTGAGTGTGAACGATGGTCAATCATGAAGTGACGTATATCAAATGCGAAGATATTGACTGTTAAACACCAGAGGTCCATACTTAAATGTACATGCTGGTGCATAACACAGTACACAGGATGTGCTGGTTCCTTGCCGTCAGGTGTGGCTGGCTGCCTCAGATGATGCCCTTGTGGCCACGGCCGCCTAGATTCCAGTGTACCCTTGTGCCTTCCAGAATGTGAATCTGGCCTCATATCTCTCTAGGTCCGAGGCAGATGAATGTGCCTCATTGTCTCCATGTCTAGCCAAGGGTCACCGCCCTGGTCATGGAGACTCAGCCTAGCTTGTCCCAGTTTTGCATTTTCCATTGACTGATGATGACACTGACGGACGGGTCTCCAACACCGCTGGTTGGGGCCGTGAGAAGCCATGCGTCATCGCTTTGCTCTGTCAGTTTTGCTGCATTCCTGGAAACCTGGAATTTGTTTTGATTTTGTATTTTCATTCTCGTAAAGAATTCCTGGTTTTTTTCTCTTTTTTTTCACAGTGGTTGTCAGGGTCTCCCGGCAGGTGCCGCCCCCTGGGCTGCTACTATTTTCCATTATCAGATCGAGAATATCCGACCAAAAACCGGAAATCCGGATAACGAGGTTTCTGCGGTCCAGACCTCCGGATGACATGAATTTTCCCCTCCAGAACCTCGGCCGACCTTGAAGTGCTACGGATAAGTAAAACTTTATTCTCCAGATGTTCGGATAAAGAGAATCTGAGCACAACAAATGCCGGATGATAAAAAGCGAATGATTTAAGAACCGGATAACAGAACGTTGTGGCCCAGAACCACGGATAATGATAATATTACTGGGCAGGACTTCGGAAATATACGATTCCCGCCCGACCCCGGATAAGCAAGTCTCTGCAGTCCAGCATCCCGGATAAAACGGATTCCACAAATTTTCATCTGGAAATCTACAAATCTCAAACGCCGGTGATTAATGACCCAGGCGGACAACCTGGGAAACTGGGTTGAATAAATGAATGTGAAGCAGATATCAGCGTTCCAGCGACCAATATTCTTGGCTCACGTTGGAGCCAAACTGCCGACGATCGCTGGGTGTGATTACTGAGTAAGGCGTCCAGAGAGCAGCATGCAGACGTGGCCTCTGGTGGACGGTCAGCTGCGGTGCTGTTTGGTACCATCGCTGTTGTAGGTGATCAGGCGTGGTGCTGTTTGGTACCACCGCTGTTGTAGGTGGTCAGGCGTTGTGCTGTTTGGTACCACCGCTGTTGTAGGTCACCACCGCTGTTGTAGGAGGTCAGGTGTGGTGATGTCTGGCACCACCGCTGTTGTAGGAGGTCAGGTGTGGTGATGTCTGGCACCACCGTTGTTGTAGGTGGTCAGGTGTGGTACTGTTTGGCACCACCGCTGTTGTAGGAGGTCAGGTGTGGTGCTGTCTGGCACCACCGCTGTTGTAGGTGGTCAGGTGTGGTGATGTTCTGTACTGCTGCTTCTGTAGATGCTCATGCAGCTGTTGCTTTACTGTTTCTCTGGTCATTATCCTGCAGCTGGTCCTGCTGTTGTTATTATACTGTTTGTTATTACTGCTCCTGCTGCTGTTGCTGCTACCGTTACTGCTATCCATAGTGACTCACTGTTACTAATGCCGTCCACTGTTCTTACTGTTGTTGTTTGAGTTATCATGACTACTGTTGGTACTGTTTATGTTATCGGTGATCCTATCGTGACGTTTCTTGTTGTCATGTTGGTGTCGTCCCTTCCTCCCGTCTGTCACGTATTCCATGCCTCCTCCTCCTCCTTCCTCTCCTCCTCCCCCTCCTTCCTCTCCTCCTCCTCCTCCTCCTCCTCATGATTGATATTTTATGTATCTTATTTCACTTTCTTATATCCTTCGTTCTACTTCCTTTAGTCGTCATCCTCTTCCTCCTCCGCCTCCTCCTCCAGTGGTGAATATTTTCACCAATAGAAATTTCATTTTCCTTAAATTAGACCATAAAGCAGCGGTATGAGTAGGCGCCCAAAAATTTCTCTCCTATTTATTACACATTTTCCTCTGAAATTCATGGTTTTTTTTTTTGGAGGGGAAGGTTTTTGAATAATTCCGCGCAAGACTTCGTTTGGGGATGTATTTGTACAGTGTGTGTGTGTGTGTGTGTGTGTGTGTTGCTTGGCACAATACATGTTGGTCATCCTGGGCCTTTTCCTCTAAATGTTTATTTACTAATTATATTTTATGTGTTACGTGATGAAATTATTTTTGTTGTATTTTTGCAACAAATGTATTGTAGATAATAGGTGAAGTTTTTGTTCTGGTGTGAGATATCCGGTTTTAAGGTCTTTCACATGTTATGTATGTTATGTTATGTTATGGAGTCAGGGATTGTTTTCCATGCTTCTGACCTTCAAGGACCATCAGATAGGTCATCACAACCACACATGGTGTACATGTAAGTGTACGGTGGTATGTGTGTGTGTGTGTGTGTGTGTCAGTGCCAAGTCAGGTGATGTACAGAAGTGAAGACCCGCCAGCTGCTTGCTGGCCGGAAGCAGTCCTGTCCGTGGTAGGCCTGTGGCCGGGCAGGCTGAGGCTGTCCGTGGTAGGCCTGTGGCCGGGCAGGCTGAGGCTGTCCGTGGTAGGCCTGTGGCCGGGCAGGCTGAGGCTGTCCGTGGTAGGCCTGTGGCCGGGCAGGCTGAGGCATGGGACCTGAGAATATCATGTAGAATCCACCACGGTTAGTATTACTGACCATGACGCTTTCTCCGGCCGCCCGGAGTCGAGTTCACTTAGGTTCGAATCCTGGCAATGGCATTTGGTTCGCAATCAGCCCAGCTGTTCATCCCCTGCAGAGGATGGTCCATAAGTTAGGTACCAGGATATATATATATATATATATATATATATATATATATATATATATATATATATATATATATACACACGAACAAAGTGCATAGGAACGCGCACCTTCATAGAATATGCAAAACTCCAACAGCCTGTTGCACAGGGGTCCCGGGTTCAATCCTGACTGTTGGAGGTTTGTATGATATATATATATATATATATATATATATATATATATATATATATATATATATATATATTTATTTATTTATTTATTTATTTATTTATCTATTTATTTTGCTTTGTCGCTGTCTCCCGCGTTTGCGAGGTAGCGCAAGGAAACAGACGAAAAAATGGCCCAACCCACCCCCATACACAAATGTATACACACACACGTCCACACGTCAACCCCGGTATACCACATCGATCCAATTCACTCTATTCCTTGCCCTCCTTTCACCCTCCTGCATGTTCAGCCCCCGATCACACAAAATCTTTTTCACTCCATCTTTCCACCTCCAATTTGTTCTCCCACTTCTCCTCGTTCCCTCCACCTCCGACACATATATCCTCTTGGTCAATCTTTCCTCACTCATTCTCTCCATGTGCCCAAACCATTTCAAAACACCCTCTTCTGCTCTCTCAACCAGGCTCTTTTTGTTTCCACACATCTCTATTACCCTTACATTACTTACTCGATCAAACCACCTCACACCACACATTGTCCTCAAACATCTCATTTCCAGCACATCCACCCTCCTGCGCACAACTCTATCCATCGGCCACGCCTCGCAACCATACAACATTGTTGGAACCACTATTCCTTCAAACATACCCATTTTTGCTTTCCGAGATAATGTTCTCGACTTCCACACATTCTTCAAGGCTCCCAGGATTTTCGCCCCCTCCCCCACCCTATGATCCACTTCCGCTTCCATGGTTCCATCCGCTGCCAGATCCACTCCCAGATATCTAAAACACTTTACTTCCTCCAGTTTTTCTCCATTCAAACTTACCTCCCAATTGACTTGACCCTCAACCCTACTGTACCGAATAACCTTGCTCTTATTCACTTTTAACTTTCTTCTTTCACACACTTTTCCAAACTCAGTCACCAGCTTGTGCAGTTTCTCACATGAATCAGCCACCAGCGCTGTATCATCAGCGAACAACAACTGACTCACTTCCCAAGCTCACTCATCCACAACAGACTTCATACTTGCCCCTCTTTCCAGAACTCTTGCATTCACCTCCCTAACAACCCCATCCATAAACAAATTAAACAACCATGGAGACATCACACACCCCTGCCGCAAACCTACATTCACTGAGAACCAATCACTTTCCTCTCTTCCTACACGTACACATGCCTTAGATCCTCGATAAAAACTTTTCACTGCTTCTAACAACTTTCCTCCCACACCATGTATTCTTAATACCTTCCACAGAGCATCTCTATCAGCTCTATCATATGCCTTCTCCAGATCCATAAATGCTACATACAAATCCATTTGCTTTTCTAAGTATTTCTCACATACATTCTTCAAAGCAAACACCTGATCCACACATCCTCTACCATTCTGAAACCACACTGCTCTTCCCCAATCTGATGCTCTGTACATACCTTCACCCTCTCAATCAATACCCTCCCATACAATTTACCAGGAATACTCAACAAACTTATACCTCTGTAATTTGAGCACTCACTCTTATCCCCTTTGCCTTTGTACAATGGCACTATGCACGCATTCCGCCAATCCTCAGGCACCTCACCATGAGTCATACATACATTGAATAACCTTACCAACCAGTCAACAATACATTCACCCCCTTTTTTAATAAATTCCACTGCAATACCATCCAAACCTGCTGCCTTGCCGGCTTTCATCTTCCGCAAAGCTTTTACTACCTCTTCTCTGTTTACCAAATCATTTTCCCTAACCCTCTCACTCTGCACACCACCTCGACCAAAACACCCTATATCTGCCACTCTATCATCAAACACATTCAACAAACCTTCAAAATATTCCCTCCATCTCCTTCTCACATCACCACTACTTGTTATCACCTCCCCATTAGCCCCCTTCACTGAAGTTCCCATTTGCTCCCTTGTCTTACGCACTTTATTTACCTCCTTCCAGAAAATCTTTTTATTCTCCCTAAAATTTAATGATACTCTCTCACCCCAACTCTCATTTGCCCTCTTTTTCACCTCTTGCACCTTTCTCTTGACCTCCTGTCTCTTTCTTTTCTACATCTCCCACTCAATTGCATTTTTTCCTTGCAAAAATCGTCCAAATGCCTCTCTCTTCTCTTTTACTAATAATCTTACTTCTTTATCCCACCACTCACTACCCTTTCTAATCATCCCACCTCCCACTCTTCTCATGGCACAAACATCTTTTGCGCAATCCATCGCTGATTCCCTAAATACATCCCATTCCTTCCCCACTCCCCTTACTTCCATTGTTCTCACCTTTTTCCATTCTGTACTCAGTCTCTCGTGGTACTTCCTCACACAAGTCTCCTTCCCAAGCTCACTTACTCTCACCACCCTCTTCACCCCAACATTCGATCTTCTTTTCTGAAAACCTATACAAATCTTCACCTTATCCTCCACAAGATAATGATCAGACATCCCTCCAGTTGCACCTCTCAGCACATTATCATCCAAAAGTCTCTCTTTCGCGCGCCTGTCAATTAACACGTAATCCAATAACGCTCTCTGCCCATCTCTCCTACTTACATACGTATACTTATGTATATCTGGCTTTTTAAGCCAGGGATTCCCAATCACCAGTCCTTTTTCAGCACATAAATCTACAAGCTCTTCACCATTTCCATTTACAACACTGAACACCCCATGTATACCAATTATTCCCTCAACTGCCACATTACTCACCTTTGCATTCAAATCACCCATCGCTATAACCCGGTCTCGTGCATCAAAACCACTAACACACTCATTCAGCTGCTCCCAAAACACTTGCCTCTCATGATCTTTCTTCTCATGCCCAGGTGCATATGCACCAATAATCACCCATCTCTCTCCATCAACTTTCAGTTTTACCCATATTAATCGAGAATTTACTTTTTTACATTCCATCACATACTCCCACAACTCCTGTTTCAGGATTACTGCTACTCCTTCCCTTGCTCTTGTCCTCTCACTAACCCCTGATTTTACTCCCAAGACATTTCCAAACCACTGTTCCCCTTTACCCTTGAGCTTCGTTTCACTAAGAGCCAAAACATCCAGGTTCCTTTCCTCAAACATACTACCTATCTCTCCTTTTTTCACATCTTGGTTACATCCACACACATTTAGACACCCCAGTCTGAGCCATCGAGGAGGATGAGCACTCCTCGCGTGACTCCTTGTTTCCCATTTTAGAAAGTTAAAAATATAATATATATATATATATATATATATATATATATATATATATATATATATATATATATATATATATATATATATGTGTGTGTGTGTGTGTGTGTGTGTAATAGCACAAATAAAATGGCTTTGATTAGACATTCATTTGCCCATGCCGACTCAGCCGATATAAAAAAAGCATGCAAATAGAAGGTTGATTTAACCAGACTCAAAACAGAGATATGTTCATGGAAGCTACACAGAACTCAATTCAATAACCAGGAACCAAGGCATTATAGTGGAAGGTTCTGCGAAATTTGTAGTGGAGGAGTAGGAACACGTGTACCTTTAACCCCAAATACAGACGGAAGGTTGAGAGAGGGGGAGAAATGGGTCAGCAAACTAAGTCAAAAAGCGAGGGAGGTCAGTGGTGTGCTGTGACGTAGATATAGGCAACACTCCAGCAGCCAGACTTTATAAGGTATAAGAGAGCAAGGAATTAATTTAGCAGGATAAGAAAAGAGATACTTTGATAAGGATATCTTGGAGAAGCCATTGGATTCTCCAACACTTTTCCATGGACAACACAGGGGATAAACCAAAGCTTTACCATGGATTCCTTCGTTAGTAAATTGTTAGGTAAAGAGCATTTTATCAGGATAAGAGATTCAGAGGGGAGAGTTATAGATGATGATGCATGGATGGGTGAGGAAATGAATGACAAGTTGGAAAATGTTTGCACATTGGAAGACACTATGGCCCCAGCACCGGTGGATTGGAATGGTATTGGAAAGCACTGAAAAATTTATGGAAGATATAACAGAAAAGTGGCCGGTCTTGACCCATCTAAGACTGATGGTCCTGACGAAATATCTTCATGTTTGTTCAAGATGTGTGCAGATACAGCAGACAGACCCCTTGAAATGTCGTTCAAGATGTCACTGGAAGAAAATAAAGTGCCAAGAGAGCAGAAAAGGGCAAACTTCATATCTGCCTATTCAAGAGGAGACTGGAGGAGCAACTGAACCAGGTTTCTTGATGAGTTGGTTTCGTAAGATGACGTAAAAGATAATCAGAAAGCAAATGGATGACTTCTTGCAGAGGAGCAACTCTCTAAGAGAGAAACAGTACGGTTTCAGGGAAAGAAGGTCCTGCATAACGAACCTCTTACATTTCTCCTGGAGTGATCACGGTTTTAGACAAAAGAGAACGTGGGGTGGCTTTTGTGTATCTGGGCTGTCAGAGAACTGTTGACGCTGTACCACACTGTAGGCTGGTAAAGAACCTGGATATTCAGGAATAAGTCAAGGGGAGACTGCCTTGATGACAAGATTGTCACAGTGGGAGGGAGCATTCCCGAAATGGGTGGTCACCAGTGGGGTGCTGCAGGATTATATTCTGGAACCATTACCCTTTTTCACCTATGTTAATAATTTGCCCGAAGGATTGGTCTCCTACCTGAATATGTGTGCGGATCATGCTGGGGTTATGAGGGAAGTAAAAGCGCAAATGATTACATTAACATGCAAGGACTAGAGAAACAGACGTCGGGTGCTGATGCATTGCGTGGAATACAACATTGTTTATTGTGATCATAAAGTGCTCACAAGAACAGAATTTTGTAGGGAATGTTTACCCTTAAGGACGAAGGTGCGAGTCTTGGGACGGTGTTACAACCCTTGAGTTTTAGTGTGGCCTTTGGTTAGGATGGCATGAGCTTTAAATTAACCCTTAAAAGGTGAAAGGCAAGGCAACTAAATCCAAGGATCGTGCCCTCGTTTTTAAAGTGTTATCCTGTCGTGTTCAGGGTTAGAACCATTAGTCTTGATCAAAAAGTTCCTCCGTTAGAAACAAAGGAATCCAAGCACGAAATTGTTATGGTGTCATTTGTAGTTCCTCTCAACTTAAATCCTTATACAGAAGTTGACTGAGGGGCTGACGCTACGTGCTTCATGTTGATGATGATGATCACTGGTTCACTTGGGCGATCGCAGACCAGTCTCTTTTGTACTAAGACTTACGGAATCGTGGACCAGCCTGTTGCTGCACCTCCTCCTGCCGTACTGGGAGTTAAGAGATCGTCGACTAGCATATATTGCTGCACCTCCTCCTGCTGTGTTGAGACTTAGGGGCTGGGAGGGGATGGTAGACCAGCCTGTTGCTGCGCCTTACCCTGACGTGAGTCTTGTAGCCCTTCCTACTGTACTGGGTCTAGCATATCGATGTAATGTCAGTACACGGGTTAATCAACACCAATAACCATTTGTTTACAAGTATAACCATAAACCCATTAACAGTAGATATCACGATTTGTATACGTTTACGTGGCTGACTCTTGGCTTGACATTATATTTTTGCATGAGTTATGACGCCGCTCAGCTATGAATTTCACAAGACCATTATTCAATATGACTTGCGGCAGAAAAGTTCCAGCCTCCAGGGAGAACATTAATTATCGGTTAAGTGTGCGCTTGAAATTTATGGAGGAAATGTTTGACTTTATTTATTTTGTTACGGGAGTTGTTTATTGACGCGGAAGTTGAGGTAAGAGAGACCTGGAGGCATTACACACACACACACACACACACACTCACACTCACACACACACACACACACACACACTCACTCACTCACACTCACTCACAGACACACACAGTACCAGGTTGTGGAGGAGAGCAAATGTACTGCCTTTTCTTCAAGGAAGGAGACATGGAAATTATGCTGAGCTCTTCTTGACGAGTGTAGTCTGTCAAACACTGGACAAGAAAATAAGAAAGCAAAACACGTACACGAGAGCTAACATGGATTCAGGAAAAGGTGATCATGTGTAACAAATCTCGCAGAGTTCTGTGAGAGAGTTGGCCTCTGTGTTAGACAATGGAGATGAGTAAGTGGTGGGTGTTGGAGAGTGTCTGACACTGTACCTAGTAGGAGGATGGTAAGGAGGCTTGATCTTACGGCAGGAATAAAGAGTTTATTCCTTCGATGGATTGAAGATAACATTAACAGTAAGGAACAAATTCCTTGTATCGTAGGAGCCATCCCGAAGTGGGTTGGCGTCAATAGTCGCTGGTCGATGGCTGGGTCGGTCATGGAACCATCACTTCTCCTGCTATACTTGTGTCAGTGACTTGTCAGAGGGACTGGACTCATACCTCAATATATTTGCTGTTGATGTCAAGGTCATGAGGGAAGTAAGGAATGTTGAGGGTGACGTCAACTGACGGAGAGACCTAAGTGAACTCCAGAATTGGTCTGTTACAGAGTGGATAAATACAACGCACCGAGGGTGGAACTCTGAGAAAAGGACACTATACTAGTATTATCTAGCGGGATGTGAGCTTCGGGAATCAATGTGTGGGAGGAATTTGGGAGTCGACAGTGTACGCTGAGACCACAAATTAGTTTTATCGCTGAGAGCGATGGATTCCAAAGTGAACACTACCTCTCTATGGTCTCGATGGGGTTGGTAAGTGTGAATGCGACGTCATTACAGTATGGTAGTTGACAGGAATAGTGTCACTGGTGGACACACATATTGCCATATAAGGAAAGCAGGGCTACCAATATGAAGCCAGATACAAGAGATTTTTTCGGAATTCTTCGACGGTTTGTTATATTGTTCCACACTTTAGGAGAATCGTTGTGGTGAGAGACTGTCTGCTGGCAAATATTAGAAAGGAATTAGATACGTTCAGTAAACTATTCACAGCGTGAATTAGGACAAAATTAGAATTCACTTCCCTTAAAGAATCACAGAGAGCTAATGGAGAGGGTCCAGAGGAGGGCAACAAGAATGGTAGCAGGAGATTCGAGTTACAGTGAAAGTTTAGAGGCCATAGATGTCGGCTGCTGTGGAAAAGAGGAGACTAAGTGGTCACGTTTTCATGACCAAGGTTTCTGAAACAGTTTGATGACGTCAACACAGAACAGTTCACCGAAAGATTCAGAGTAGCAAGAGGTCATGCTACAGCAACCAGAGGTCATGCAACAGTAGCCAGAGGTCATGCTACAGCAACCAGAGGTCATGCAACAGTAGCCAGAGGTCATGCTACAGCAACCAGAGGTCATGCAACAGTAGCCAGAGGTCATGCTACAGCAACCAGAGGTCATGCAACAGTAGCCAGAGGTCATGTTACAGCCGCCAGAGGTCATGCTAACGGGCGCCAGAGGTCATGCTACAGCAACCAGAGGTCATGCAACAGTAGCCAGAGGTCATGCTACAGCAACCAGAGGTCATGCTACAGCAACCAGAGGTCATGCTACAGTAGTCAGAGGTCATGCTACAGTAGTCAGAGGTCATGCTACAGTAGTCAGAGGTCATGCTACAGTAGTCAGAGGTCATGCTACAGCAACCAGAGGTCATGCTACAGTAGCCAGAGGTCATGCTACAGTAGCCAGAGGTCATGCTACAGCAACCAGACGTCATGCTACAGTAGCCAGAGGTCATGCTACAGCCACCAGAGGTCATGCTACGGCAGCCAGAGGTCATGCTACAGCAACCAGAGGTCATGCTACAGTAGTCAGAGGTCATGCTTCAGCAACCAGAGGTCATGCTACAGTAGTCAGAGGTCATGCTACAGCAACCAGAGGTCATGCTACAGTAGCCAGAGGTCATGCTACAGCAACCAGAGGTCATGCTACAGTAGCCAGAGGTCATGCTACAGTAGCCAGAGGTCATGCTACAGCAACCAGAGGTCATGCTACAGCAACCAGAGGTCATGCTACAGTAGCCAGAGGTCATGCTACAGCAACCAGAGGTCATGCTACAGTAGCCAGAGGTCATGCTACAGCAACCAGAGGTCATGCTACAGTAGCCAGAGGTCATGCCACAGCAACCAGACGTCATGCTACAGCAGCCAGAGGTCATGCTACAGCCACCAGAGGTCGTGCTACGGCAGCCAGAGGTCATGCTACAGCCACCAGAGGTCATGCTACGGCAGCCAGAGGTCATGCTACGGCCACCAGAGGTCATGCTACAGCAACCAGAGGTCAAAAGATTCAAAGACAGAGTAGCAAGAGGTCATGCTACAGTAGCCAGAGGTCATGTTACAGCCGCCAGAGGTCATGTTACAGCCGCCAGAGGTCATGCTACGGTAGCCAGAGGTCATGCTACACCAGCCAGAGGAAATGCTACACCAGATAGAGGTCATGGCAGAGAGGTCATAACAAGTAACTGAGCAAGAAACTTTTAAGAAACGTATAGGAGCAGTGGACGAATGGAATAAGACAACTGCTGAAGCTGGGTGAGGTGATGCGGTATGATATCCTGGGCGGTAGTGACGGCAGCAGACATTAATTACTGCGAGATGCCGGACGATACATTACCCTGGCTCATGGCGCGTGCCACACTGGCCCTGCCTGGCCCAAACTGACTCTGCCGCTCACCAGAACACTGCACTGGAGACAATCTCTCTCTCTCTCTCTCTCTCTCTCTCTCTCTCTCTCTCTCTCTCTCTCTCTCTCTCTCTCTCTCTCTCTCTCTCTCTCTCTCTCTCTCTCTCTCCTGCTGCCAGTCCAACTCTGGCTCATATGATCACTGATGTATCAGTGTGAATAATTGGTGTGAGTTTTCCCGTCAGGATGACCCCGTGGCTGGGGATGAGACACCACCACTGGTGACACATTGATAACATGGATGATGACGCAGCGCATCTGACTCGCTATAACACGACTGGTTACTTGTGTATGTGAACCACCTCATGTCATGTTCTTATTACCCAACTGGGAAAGGAAATTGTTGGATTAATGCCAACCAGCGGCAGTGACCAGCAACCTAGTAAGTTATATTGTGGACGGAAGCTCAGTAAACCTAAGATCTGGCCTTGATGTTCAGTGTCCATGCTTGTTAAGTGCTGCTGAGGTGTCGACTCCCTGGTAAGTAGCTAGTGGCCATGGCCGCCCAGCCTGTTGGGAAGTTCTGGCTCAGTGTTGGCCAGATCTCGAAAGAACAAGGTGCTGACCTACGGCTCGTCCTCCTGGTGCTCGTTGTTATCATCAAGTCTCTGTCATATACCATTTGTGTTGCATCTCGTAGTTGTCTGCCGATTGGTTCAGTCTTAAACTCGTTCACGCTGCTCTTCAGTGTTATCCATAGAGAGGTATGTCTTATCTGAGACACATCATAGAGCGTGTAGTTGTAACCTCTGTACCTTTCCCATTCGTGAGATGCGTCAGCATGGAACAGTAGGTTGGGGCAGGTATCATCATGGCTTTCACCAAATTTAGTTTTTGGCTCTTCGGAAGATGACAGTCTGTATTAAATGGTCAGTCGGAGCCGTTTTCCCATGTGTACTACGGAGTTGATCGTATTTTTTGCAGTGCAAGTTATGTTGTTCTCTTGCTTTTCATATAAAGGTGTGTTGAAGGTCTTTTAAACTGGTGGTACAGAATCCATGTCCAGCTAAAGGAGTTGGTGCAGACCAGGGTGTGGGTGAAACGGTGTTCAGTGACTATTATATCTGGCGTAGACGGAGGGTATGATCATGTCCTGTATGTGTTGACGGGGGCTGTTCTTGATTGTCCTTTTCGACGATGTCATACCACCTATGTGATTCCTTGTCTGTTTCAGTGGTCTTATTTCATTCAAGATCTTACTGTATTATTTCACTGAATTTGTTCCACTTGCCTCTCTGGGCCGCCAGCCATTGTGTACAAGGTATGAGGATTGGAGCGCTTGATACAGTGACTGTCGTGGGAATATGATCGCTGCTTATTGAGTCACCTCGTCTGATGTGGATCTTGTGGTAGGTTTTCCCGAGTACTACATCCGTTGTAGTACTGAGCGACCTATAAAGATTGCGAAGTTTGGCTGCAGGTGTTGAGCACCGAAATATCTTATTAGTTTCAGAATATTTCTGTCCTCAGCGTCTGTAGGAAAATGGCCGAGAGGTTGGAATATCTATTATTAAAAGCATTGATGATATAGGCTGGTCCTGGTATCCTGAGGGTCTTGTAATGATATGGTAAGGTAAGATATCCACGTCTTGCAGGGTTGTATATAGGTTCACATTAACTGTGCTCTCTGAGGTCATTACTGATAAGGTGTCTGGCCCAGTCTCGGTGGCTTCTGTGCACTCGATACTCTCTTTTGCGCCACCATCCACGGGATGGACGAGAGTTCACTGTATACTCATTACTTTTGAGGGAGAAATTAACCTCTCTCTCTCTCTCTCTCTCTCTCTCTCTCTCTCTCTCTCTCTCTCTCTCTCTCTCTCTCTCTCTCATGTTCATCTCCTGTTAGTCCTTACCCTTCCCCAAATTCATCCCCAGATAAGCATCTACCTCGCCCCCAGCTCCTCCTCTGGTAGGCCTCTACCTTCCCTCCATTTCTGTTTACTTGCAGACCTTTACCTTCTCCGTTTTCGTTCCCTCGTAAAACTTGCGTCTCCGTATGTGTCACCTCTCATTCCTGGCAGCGGCATCTTCATATGGACTGAGGTGGTGGTAAATTCTGTACTTTATTCCATCATCATGTGAGGCTTATCATCAACGGTTTCACTTAGCCAACGTAAGTCATCAGTATCACCATCATTATCCTCATCATCACGTCCCTAACTCACCATCCCCAGCCACCATCGCCCCCACCCCGCCACACAACACAGTATAATGAGAATGTTTGTGTCCAGGATGCGGCATGAGGCCTGGCTTACGACGGTATACATATATCTTGTGTATGTTGATGTTGGTGTGCCAGGCAGGGTCTTGAGGATCTGATCCCGTACCTGTAACTCTGGCCCAGGTGCTCCATCCTTTCCTTCCACGCTGGTTTCACTGGGTCATGTAGTACCTCCCTGCCTGCCCTACTAGTATCCCTAGGTCAAATGGTGCCTCCCTGCCTCCCAAACTAGTTTACTTTGCTCAGCTGGTGCCTCCCTCCCTGCCTCATTAGTTCCCCTGAATCAGGTGGTACCTCCCCGCCTCCCCAATATTTCATGAGGGTCAGGTCAGATGGTACCCTGGGGTTCCCTCACTTGTCGTGACCCACATGGGAGAGGAAGTTACCCTACCTCCTGCCCGTCATCTCCCGGGTTACCTCACCTCTCGTCTCCCACATGGGAACAGGAGTTACCCTGCCTACTTCAGTTTCTTTTCCTGGAGGTGGGTATTATATCACCTGGCGCAGGAGTTGCTGGGCGGCTGAGAACTAGTTTAGTGGACATCCCGTGTAGTCAGCACAAGGTGAGGTTTATGATAGCCATATTGACTCAGGCTGGATATAAATGTATGTATGACATGAGAGAAATGTTACATTCCGATATATGGTATTTCCTTATTTTCCTCATGGTCAAGGAAGACGAGGATATCAGATTGAGTTAGAAGCAAAACTTCTCAACGTAATTCATGAAAATAAATATTCATTGGTATGAGGGTGAAGACCACCTTGCACTGGAGAGTTATAGGGTCAAAGCCCCCACTAATATGGAAGATTCATGGTCACAGAACTGCAGTAAGGGGTCACAGCTCATATAAGAATATTGGGGCTATTCCTCTGACTGGAGACGTATAAGAGAGCAGTAAAGACTTGAAGCTCTTCCTTCTTCCGGGGTATAGGAGGACGATAGTCTCCCAGCCAGAGCCCCCGGAGCTTAAAAGGATATGGAGAGGGAAACGCCCCGCATCCTTGGGCTCTCAGAAAGTTGAGGGGTGCGTCAGTCAGGGGACTACTCTGCTTCTTCTCCCAGGGTGTGTGTTGCCACTGGGGAGACAAAAGGAGTTCTGAATCGAAGAAACTGTGGAGACAAGGGTTCTGAATCGAAGAAACTGGGGAGACGAGTGTCCTGAATCGATATGACAATGGAGAGAGAAGAAGTGTACTGGATCAAGCCCAGAGTGTGGAGACAGGAATGACGCAAACCACAGACATATTACAGACCTTGACAGCATTACATAGTCCATCATTGGTTCATAAAGCGTTAGAATATTAAGGGCACCCTAGTCTTCCATCGATGTACACAAGGAACAACGCTCAGCTTTGTTTAGTTACGTGCTTCTCTCCCATCAGCTAACGAGAAACATTATTACATACAAACCCCCCCACACAACCTGCCGGGGGTATATACATATAGCACCAAAGTACAAGTTTCCAGAAAACCTTTCTACACCCGTCACAACACCTACACCACATACCTACATATATTCGTTAACTCTCTCCCGTTTGAAGACTCCACCTCCCTGTGTCCATTACCATCCTTCTGAGAAATAGAAAGTTGTGGAAGTAAACTTGCCACTCCTCCATCATTAGACTGTAGGTGGTTGGTTGAGAAGTGTTCTTCCTACATCCTGAGTCTTGAGGGTATGATGGCGTTCCTCTTGCCTTCCAGCCAAGAACTACAGAAAGGGAGTGGTGAAGGTGCCACAGCCACCCCTTGTCGCCCTCCTGAGTCCATGAGTTGCGGGGCTGGCGATGAGTGGAGGACTTCCCGCTCTACATCCTGTAACCGTGACAACGAAAGAACAGGAATAGTGTGCCTTTCTCCTCCTGCCTCCCTCCCCACCTTCCCTCCCTTCCTTCCTCGCCCTCCCTTCTGTCCCTCCTGTAGTCAAGGCCATTTATGAAGCAGAACTCTGGGAAACATAGTTTGTTAATCCGGCGTTGATTGGGAAGGACAGTAAGACGAAGTAATGATTCCCCAAGAAATAAGCTGGCCTGAACCGCCTCAGCCGCTTTATTGTCTCGTGTCATTATGCTCCACCTCCTCAAACTTGCCACCTACACCTGCCATCCCCCACACCTGTCACCCCCACACCTGTCACCTTACACCTGCCTCCCAACACCTGCCATCCCCCACATGTGTCACCTTACACCTGCCAACCTACACCTGCCTTCCAGCACCTGCCATCCCACCATGTCACCCCCTGGCACGGAGACCTCGTCTTACCCCAGCCTCCACTGACCGACGTCCTTCACCACAAACACGTTGTACAAACTGGACCTCGTACAGACTGACACAAGTATAGTCCTACACCTACTATTGTATATGTCATAAACAGTCTATGAACCAGTCCGTCCACAGCTAAGCCAGCAAATAGCTAGTTTTCTCTTGGTTATGTGTATGTCAACTACTTTATTACTGTAACTCAACTAACGTGAAACTGTTTATATTTACCGTTAAATACACAATGTACGTCAACCACAGTATCACTGAAATTCGACCAACGTGTTAGTTTTCATCACTTGATATGATGATAATCACCATTACGTGCATACTGTATAAACCATAGAACTTGCTTTGTGAAGCTTACCTTGCTACCACGTAGTACTTCACTCATGTGTTCATCCAAAACGTACAAGTGTCCAGCCGATCCACCGTGACCTTAAGTTCTTTTGTGACTCATTAACTAGTTACAGTTACGACCCCCGAGTTCTGTGATATTTATTCAATGGGATAATTTCGGTCGAATGGCTGCCTGAATTCAGTAAACCTTGTTTTTTTTTTTCCCTGCAACCCTACACTTGTCACCCTACCCCACACCTGGTACCAAACACCTGCCACCACTCGTCACCTTCCACCCCGCACCTGCCGCCACGCCACACCTGACACCCTACACCTGCCACCCACACCAGCCGTCCCACATCGGCCACCCCACACCTGCTACCCAACACACGTCTTCTCCATTGTCCCTCACTAAGAAATATAACTCAAATGTTATTCTCATTACGGTGGTGAGATTAGTGTGGCTTCCTTGATCCACTGGCGAAATCAGGAAAATGATTGCTTTGGCACGATTACGGCTTGAGCATCAGTGCGCACACACGCAAGTTACTCCTACAACAACGGAAAACATCGGTATCAGAAATTACGCTTTCTGTATTGTCACATCTGACCTGACGGAAGAACAGAGCGACCAAACAAGGACCAAGTTACGGTATATCATTATCTGTGTCATCTACATAAGTCAGGAAAATCAGTTACATGATACTTGAACTTAGTGGGTGATTACGAACGTGACGTGATAAACATACAAGTTCAGACTGGTGAGGGAGGGAGGGAGTGTGTGGCAGTAGAGGGAAGCGGACTCTGGTCTGCCACACACACACACACACACACACACACACACACACACACACCACCGACCCTCCTACCGCTAGAAATAATGCTGATGCACTCCACAAGATACATTACCTGTAATGTGATCCAGTTTGAAATTAGTTTTAGATTATGAATATGTTCAGAATGGTAATGTTGCTAAAGGTTGGAAAATGGGGGACGGACAGAGAGTACGAGACGGACGACCAGGTGAAGACCACAGTCTGCAACACTGTACCAGGCCGCCAGCAGGCTAGGCTGCAGGCAGCAACTGCCCAGGGTGGCACTAGCATCCCGGCTTGACGGAGTTGAAGTAGTGCCGGGAACCATCTAGTACCCTCCATGCCAGGATGGTTGGTCATGGTATTAAGCTATGTGCAATGCTGGTCTTAACAGCTCCCAACAGGCATCATACACTTGTCACTTGTCTTCTGTTTGGTCTTAACTTCACATTAGATTTGTATTCAGCTTGAAGATGTCTCTTTGTAATGAGTTTTTACCTTACCTCACCTTACCTTCCCTTCCCGTCCCTTACCTTACCTTACCTTAGCTTACCTTACCTTACCTTACCTTACCTTACCTTACCTTACCTTACCTTACCTTCCCTTACCCTAACGTATCACAGATCATATATGTTTCTGAACACCTTCGAACTACCTCTCAGAAAGCAGGTCACACATCTTTAAAACTCTTAGGTCGATCATATTTTCTCCTCTCTTCTTTTTTTTTTTTTTTCTCGAAGAGCAAGCAACCAATATGCCATTCTTTCACTCACTTGACAGAGTATGCTCGTCTTGCATCGTTGGTAAGCCAACTGAATTTCTTTGTGGCCACTGGAGTTGAGAAACAGTTCTTTGAATAATGGTGTCTGAATTTGCCAAGACGTCCATGATTGATTCTACAGGGCTGTAGCTCTGCTGGTAAAGATGTGTACAGGATAAAGACACTCTTAAGTACCACAGCAAAGTAGGAGTCAGATTGCATCGAAGCAGCTGGTGGAGAAGGTAGCAAACATCACACATCCCTCAGATATAAACAATGTGGATTTAAACACGAGTACATAAGCGTTTTGCAGCATTGGTGTGCAGAACATCATGAGAGATGTCAACTGAAATATTCAATTATGAGGACTTTTTTTTGCGTTTTTTTTGCTGTGACTCCAAGATTACTGTTCAGTTCCCTGACAAAGCAAGTCAGAAAAGTTCAGCCTTTTTCAATATACTTTCTGCATTGTAGTGGATGGCTGGAGGAAATTATTACCGTTTTCCTGAAGAGTTCAAATTCTATACCCGGAAAGTGCAGAACTTTCATCCGAATGAGTTCAGAACGTAATGACTTGAAAATAGCTCTTCAGGACACTGCAATCTAGTGTATATTGACTCCCTCAGAGACATCTGGACTGTTCCCGGAATGATGTTGGTGCCGTCCCTGGGGTAATGTTTGGTGGAAGATGTTCAACAAACAAGGATTTTGAAGAACAGTATGACCAGAGGTGCCTCCATTGCCAAAACGATGGTGTATGGCACTGATACATGCCGTATGTAATATATACGTATGTATATATATATAAATATATTCTCTACAAAAAGAGATGCTCGTTGTATGGAGGAGCACAAGAATGAAGTGTCATGCATGCAGATGATGAAAGAGAGAATAGTCAGAGAAAACGAGAACAAAGTCTGTGTAACACGGCAGGGTTGAGAGGCAGCAGCAGCAGCAACCGGTCTGAGCGGTACCAGAACACAGCGTCAGCCAGTATCTCTCTCTCTCTCTCTCTCTCTCTCTCTCTCTCTCTCTCTCTCTCTCTCTCTCTCTCTCTCTCTCTCTCTCTCTCTCTCTCTCTCTCTCTCTCTCTCTCTCTCTCTCAGTTTCTCTCAGTCTGCCTCTTTCCCTACAGTTCCGTTTCATAATATCTTCGACGTGGGCCTGTTATACTCACAGACCTCTCTAGTGACATGAAATCCTGAGGGAAGGTTGTTGAAGTCGAGAAGGGAATTGTTGAAAACATACAAGACATCTCATTACTTCACCGGCAGCTTTTCCTGCCACTCTTCCTCCAGCAGCCTCTCCCGCCACTCCTCCACCAGCAGCCTTTCTTGCCACTCCTCCACCAGCAGGCTCTCTTGCCACTCCTCCACCAACAGCTTCTAATCTTGCCACTCCTCCTCCAGCAACCTCTCCTGCCACTCCTCCACCAGCAACCTCTCTCGCCACTCCTCCACCAGCAACCTATCCTGCCACTCCTCCACCAGCAACCTGTCCTGCCACTCCTCCACCAGTAACCTCTCTTGCCACTCCTCCACCAGCAACCTCTCTTACCACTCCTCCACCAGCAACCTCTCCTGCCACTCCTCCACCAGCAACCTCTCTTACCACTCCTCCACCAGCAACCTCTCCAGCCACTCCTCCACCAGCAACCTCTCCCGCCACTCCTCCACCAGCAGCTCCACCCCCCTTCCCGTCCTCTCAACTTTTCGCCAGCATAATGAGGCAGAGTTCAGTTTTCTCTCAGCATTAGCATAGTGTCCCGGGCTGCGTGAGGTGCGCCACCGCAGCCAACCACCCACCGGCCCTCACCTTCAGATTAACCCATAAATTACCTCACCCAGGGGTGATTAATGTATCCCATGGATGATTACCTCACCCAGGGGTGATTAATGTACCCCATGGATGATTACCTCACCCAGGGGGGATTAATGTATCCCATGGATGATTACCTCACCCAGGGGTGATTAATGTACCCCATGGATGATTACCTCACCCAGGGGTGATTAATGTATCCCATGGATGATTACCTCACCCAGGGGTGATTAATGTACCCCATGGATGATTACCTCACCCAGGGGGGATTAATGTATCCCATGGATGATTACCTCACCCAGGGGTGATTAATGTACCCCATGGATGATTACCTCACCCAGGGGTGATTAATGTATCCCATGGATGATTACCTCACCCAGGGGTGATTAATGTATCCCATGGATGATTACTTCACCCAGGGGTGATTAATGTATCCCATGGATGATTATTTCACCCAGTGGTGATTAATGTATCCCATGGATGATTACCTCACCCAGGGGTGATTAATGTACCCCATGGATGATTACCTCACCCAGGGGTGATTAATGTATCCCATGGATGATTACCTCACCCAGGGGTGATTAATGTACCCCATGGATGATTACCTCACCCAGGGGTGATTAATGTATCCCATGGATGATTACTTCACCCAGGGGTGATTAATGTACCCCATGGATGATTACCTCACCCAGGGGTGATTAGTGTATCCCATGGATGATTACCTCACCCAGGGGTGATTAGTGTATCCCATAGTTGATTACCTCACCCAGGGGTGATTAGTGTATCCCATGGTTGATTACGACGTCCAGATGTATTTAGTATATATTCCTAGATGTAGTTATGGTGGCCTGAAATAATCTACATGACCAGGGATTATCAGTTTGGCTAGGGCACTTAACACGCTCAAGAGTAATTAGTACGTCTCTGGAGTATTTAGTGCTGCAAATGAAAATTGATACGCATAGGGGAAATTAGAGGTAATTAGTATTTCCAGGATTGATTAGTACACCCGCGGGTAATCACCACGAAAAGGGGATATACTACGCCTAGGGATAATTAGCACGATAGTTGATTAGCAAATCCAAGGGTAATTAGTACTTCCAGGAGTAATTACTACTCAGAAAGGTTATTTATACTCCGAGGGGTAATTAGTGCACCTAGAGGCAGTTCAGCAGTGTTTAGTGCTGCCAGGTGTAATTAGCACGCACTGTGACAATTAGCACGCTTATGGGTGATTAACATGAGCAGGGATATTAGGACACTAGTGTGTAATTAGTACTCCCTAGGGGTATTCAGTTCTAAGAGCAGTTGACATGGTTAGAGGAATATAGGACCTATAGGCATAATTAGTACACATGGATGATTAGTACGACTAGAGGTAAGTAGGACGACTGTGGATAATTAGTACTCCCCTGGAGTGTTCAGTAATGTCTGGGGCAATTAGTACAAAACTTTATTACTACGATCAGGGGTAATTATTAATTCCAAGAGTATATACCACGCCTAAGGGTAATTAGTATGGTTAGAGTGATTAGCACGCCCAAAAGTAGTAAGCACGTAAAGGGGTAACTACCCCGTCCAGTGGTAATTAACAAGCCCCAGGTTAGCACATCTTTGGGTAAGTAATGCCCCCAAGGGTAGTAAGCACGCCCAAAGTTAATTAAAAGGCCAAGGGTCATTAGCATGTCCAGGGCCAATAAAGATGATTAGCAGACCAGGAGTAATTAGTAACCCTCCTAGGGTATTTAGCAGACCAGGAGTAATTAGTAACCCTCCTAGGGTATTTACTATTGCCAGAGGAAATTAGCAAATCATGAAGTAATTAGCACCCCTGTATACACTTTGTGCTGCCAGGGTTAGTTAGCTCGCCTAGGGATACTATTACCCGGGGTCATTATTATACCCATGGGTAATTAGTTAGCCAAAGTTAAGGTAGAACGTCCCAAATTAATCAACACACCCAGGAGTAATTAGTTGCAAAGGGTGTCTGCGTACCCAAGTATGATTAGCACGGATCAGTAGTATTTAGTACTGCTACAGGTAATTAGCGATCTCGGATGTAATTACTATACCCCATGGGTAGTTAGCAAACTCACAGGTAATTGAAAGGCCAGGGGTCATTAGCATGCTCAAGGTTAATTCGTGCTTCCAAGGGTAATTAGTAAGCCCTTCGTAATTAGTACACATCACCGTTATCCAGTACGCCTAGAGGTAGTACAACCATGGGTCATTGATTAAATTCTTCAATTATATGCTTATATATGATAACTGGGACTCTCAAGCGCCCTTTGATGTTGTATACCTAGACCTGATGAAGCCACTGATAAGCAATATACAAGAGATTCGTAAACAGAGTTAAATCTCACGACATAGAGGAATATGGGTGATGATAGCGGGTTAGCTCTCAGAGAGGAGAGAAAGACTGGTGTCAACTGGAGAAACATCCACTGGCTTGACGTGTCGGGTGGAGTTCCACAAGGCTCAGTCCCAGGACCCATACTTTTCATCCTCTACATCAGCGACCCGGAGACAGGACTCACCAGTAGATTCACGATATCTGGGGATGACATGAAGTTAGCAAGCACTGCCAGGCCACGTGAAGACTACCTGAAGATTCTGAGAGATTTAAACAAACTGGTAAAGTGGACAGAGACATGGAAGATGGATTTCAAGGCAGAGAGAAATGGAAAGTAGTGCACTTTGGTGCCAAGAATATAAACATAATGTCTGGTAAACTACCACTGGTAGTCAGATAAGGAAAGGACCTCAGTGTGATCATCACTAATAACCATTAACACGGCAAACATTGCCTAACTCTGGCCATTAACACGGCAAACAGTGCTTAGCCATGACCATTAACATGTCAAACAATACCTAGCTGTAACCATTAAAGCGGCAAACAATGCCTACCAATGACCATTAACACGGCAAACAATGCCTACCTATGGCCATTAACACGGCAAACAGTGCCTAGCTGTGACTATTAACACGGCAAGCAATGCCTTGCTATGGCCGCTAACGCGGCAAACAATTTCTTGCTACATACAATAGGATCTTAGGCGTCATAGCTACGAATATAAACTAAAAAAAAAAATACTTTACTCGCCCTTTATAACGTCCATGTTAAAAAAACCTCCTCTGGAATAAGGTGTTCAGTTCTGGCCACCAAACCTGGCCACAGATGAAGAGAAACTGTCGTGCAGTGAAAGATCAACCAAACTAAACCCTTCACTCAGCCATTGCCTTATGAAGAGAGACTCGAAGATCGAAAGTTGTTATTTCAAATAAAGATCACCCACTCCGAGGTGATCTGACAGACGTTTTGAAAATGTTCAATAATTTCGACAACATGGGAAAGTTTCTACACCTTAGGCACAGATTCAGTGACCAGAGATGATGAGAAGATAAAGATGTAATACAAGTGAGCGATTTTTTTCTCGTTTAGAGTGGTTGGGCATAGAGTAAGCTGCCTGCCTACACAGTGAATAGGATGGCCTTGATTATCAAGGCTGGACACGTAATTGATCTCTGGTAAAAGTGAAAAACTATCCAGTTTAACACTCATCATATGTATTTTTTTTTTTTTTTCAGAATGCAACCGCACAGCCATTGTTAAGAAACAAATAAGAAGTTTTCCCAGCACACTCTTTCCTATAAAATTTCCATGGCAGCATCTCCCCTCACCCCAACCCTTATTGCACAGTACTGTTTTTCTCACCTTTTCCTGCCAACATTTGAGCCGGAGGGAGGTATGGTTAGGGAAGTTCCCTCCGCTTTGCCACCGCGTTTCTACCCACTGTCTTTTGTCATAACCTCGTCATGCACCATCACGTCTCCTGCCGTCTTTCCTCACCATGTGCTTCTGTGATCCCCGAGGTCACTTGCAGAGTGGTCTAGTAACACGCCAGGAGGGGAGTGGCCACCAAGCCATGTGGCCGGGGTGATGGCCACCGGGCCATGTGTTAGTGGCCACCTATCCATGTGGATATGGTGGTAGCCAACAGGTCACGTGGCCGTAGGTAATGGCTATCTGGTCATGTGGTTGAGGGTGGTAGCCAGTGTGCGGGGAAGTGGCCCCCTGGCCATGTGCACGGGATAGTGACCGGTGGGCCGTATGGCCGAAGCAGTGGTCAGCCTTAATGTTCACTGGGACGTAACTTCAGGTCATCATCACTCACCTGCTTTACTTGATCTTCTTTTCCACAGGTCATATGGTTCTGAGAGAAGAAGAAATGTATTTTGATTTCCAGTGATTCATTAGATGATCACCTTTGTCACAATGTTCCTCCCCCTGCCGTGGGTGGTGCTGGGGGAGAGAGTGACAGCTCCCCCAGAAGGCGTGGACGTTACCCACATAAACTGACCCCACACACTCAGTAAGACTAAGTTATAGGCGACATGGTCTGACCGTGTCGCACGGCAGGTCCCTCTCGGCCGCTCCCTAACACAGGAAGTTTCTCTGTTGTTTGGTATTTATGGACTGTTCTCAAGGTATTTATTTCCAAGTTGCCGACCAAAGCCTCAGCCATGACTCTACTAGAGGAAGGCTGGGGAGGTGAGGGAGCAAGCCACATGGTTTCATTCGTTGATAATTGTCTATTTCCGTATTCTCATCCCCGCATTTATCAGTTGTTTTTCTGCTCAGGTTTGTTCAGAATCTTTATCTAATGTTTGCTTTTTAACTAAAAACCAAATGATTGGTCGGAGTGTTTCCTTATGCTTGGCTATGGGACGACAACACAACATAATGATCGGAGGTTGTAGTGCAGGCGACCACAGGAAGCGGAAGCCCTCAGGGTGTGGCACTGACGGAGGTGAGTGCTGGAGGTGAACCCCGGCACCTGACTGACCTGGTGAAACTCCTCAGCCTGGGTTATGCTGTTACAGTCCTCACGACCATCGCCACTGTAGGTCAGCATGATCCCTCCCCCTCCTGCTGTCGTCTGTTACGACCCTTAGTATTATTGTCCTCCTTCGTCGACAGCAGTCCGGAGGAGGAAGTTTGATGGTTCCTTCCTCAGGCCAACGTGATCATGGCAACTCCCTCGTATTACTCTACACTGGGACCATCAGTAACGTTGTCACTCCTCGTCAGTAACATACCGAGGCAGGAGGAAGTAGGTGATCATCCGTCAGGGAACTAAGGCCACTGTCTTCCTGCTGGGTGTTGTAACACTATCCCTCGTCAGTAGCTACCATTCTCGCCAGCATCAGGGAGCGGTGGTACACAGACCGTGATGACCGAGGTTGTAATGGAGTTTGTGGAAGAACACTACAGGTTTATTAGTCCACTACAGCCCTGGTGGAGGTACATGGTGCTGGGGTGTGCCTGTGTGGCATTCATCAATATGTCTATGCCGGTGAGGTGTGGCCACGCTCGATGTCTCTCTTTATTGTGGGAGTGTGTCTGACACTCCGGGTCACGCCTGTGTCGGGCGATTGTGGCCGATTCTCTGGGGTACAAGTTTGTCGGGGAAGTGTGGCCGATGCTCTGGGATACAAATTTGAGTGAGTGTGTCGGGCGATTGTGGCCGATTCTCTGGGGTACACTTGTGTCGGGGAAGTGTAGCGGACACTCTGTGGTACAACTATGTCCGGGGAGTGTGGTCAGACCTTCGAAGTCTTGGACATCTTCCATCTTTAGTTAAAGAAAAATCGTTAAGAATTTTTTTGTCACAATAACAGTCTTGCAATGCCATGTACGTAAATTGTACGTAGTGACATCTGGGTTGTTACGCCCGTTAAGTTGTGTTGCAGTGGTGAAAAGTCGCATGGTAAGTCGACAGGGAATTTATCACTAATGTTGTGAGCCCTGGTAAACGTGCAGAAGTTTTTGATTGTAAATTGTTGGCCAGTAAGCTGGCATGTTGGCAGAGTGTGAAGTGTTAATGAGATGTGAGTTGTTATCTCTAAAGTTTATATTTTGGGGTGGTTGTGTGTGTGTGTGTGTGTGTGTGTGTGTGTGTGTGTGTGTGTGTGTGTGTGTGTGTTAGTGAACTGTGGGTTGTATTGTCCGTAGACTGGATATTTCACTGATGGTGAGTTGCAATATTAGAGTGAAGTGCTTAGTGGGGGCGACAGCTTGAGTGGGCAAGGTCAGGAAACAGAAATACCATCTAATTGCCAAAATTGCAAAAAAAAATTGTGTTTTTGATGTTATTGGTAAATTGTATGTTTACAGTTACAGTACCGAAGATAAACGATGCTGAGAGACATGGCCAGACGTAATGTTAAGGAAAACATGCACACAGCTGTGACGTTTATCTGGTAGATAACATGATAACATCATGATAAAGATTATATCATCTGAAACTAACTTATCAGTAACCAGACTTGACGAAGAGTTGTTGTGAGATTCGAACAGAGCTACAGGAACGTCCCTCACAGTGTTCACCACTTGCCTGGAAAACGGAAAAGAAAAATATCTAAAAATGTCAGGTTGTCCAGGAAGCAGTGACGCCACGTGCGGACTCCCTCACTCCAGGCTGGCCTGCTTAACTGGTGAAATCATGTGATCAGTAAGAAAAACTGGAACCTGTTTTGTAATACTTGTTAGTATGATGTTTTCTGTTTCCAGATATTTGCTGTGTGATTGTAACGTGTGCAGTGTGATCATAACATGTACAGTTGATCATGACGTGTGCAGTGTGATCATAACATGTGCAGTGTGATCATGACGTGTGCAGTGTGATCATGACATGTGCAGTGTGATCATGACGTGTGCAGTGTGATCATGACTTGTGCAGTGTGATCATGACGTGTGCAGTGTGATCATGACATGTGCAGTGTGATCATGACGTGTGCAGTGTGATCATGACTTGTGCAGTGTGATCTTGACGTGTGCAGTGTGATCATAACATGTACAGTTGATCATAACGTGGGCAGTGTGATCATACTATATGCAGAATGATCATGATATATGCAGTGTGATCATACCTAATGCATTTTCATCATACGTACAGTATCACAATGATATATCCCGTGTGATCATATTTGATTATTTTCAATATACATTTACAAACTAGTGGTCATTAGCGGCTGCTGCTTCTTAAAAGATCTTAGGGAGCCATGGTCTAGGGTGTTTCTCTGTGGGTGAGTGTCTTATTACCGAGATGCACCTGCGTCAGGTGAACCTCACCTGTAATGTGTTTGTGTGGGGCGTGGGGGAAGCTGACATTTTCTGGTATGTCTTTACCATTCATACGAGTCCAGATTTCTCTGCTACTGGAAGTAGTGTACCCATATGCCCCAGGAAGCTCCGAAGAGAGTTCTTAGGTATATATGTATGTATATATATATATATATATATGTATATATATATATATATATATATATATATATATATATATATATATATATATATATATTTGTATATTTATTTATTTATTTATTTGTGATCTTTTGTCGCTGTCTCCCGCGTCAGCGAGGTAGCGCAAGGAAACAGACGAAAGAATGGCCCAACCCACCCACATACACATGTATATACATACACGTCCACACACGCACATATACATACCTATACATTTCAACGTATACATATATATACATACACAGACATATACATATAAACACATGTACATAATTCATACGTGCTGCCTTTGTTCATTCCCGTCGCCACCCCGCCGCAAATGAAATGACACCTCCGTCCCCCCGCACGCTCGCCAGGTAGTGCTAGGAAAAAGACAACAAAGGCCATTTTCGTTCACACTCAGTTTCTAGCTGTCATGTATAATGCACCGAAACCACAGCTCCCTTTCCACATCCAGTCCCCACAAAACTTTCCATGGTTTACTCCCGACCCTTCACATGCCCTGGTTCAATCCATTGACAGCACGTCAACCCCAGTATACCACATCGTTCCAATTCGCTCTATTCCTTGCACACCTTTCACCCTCCTGCATATCTATATGCGCATATATATATATATATATATATATATATATATATATATATATATATATATATATATATATATATATATATATTTATATTTTATTTATTATACTTTGTCGCTGTCTCCCGCGTTTGCGAGGTAGCGCAAAGAAACAGACGAAAGAAATGGCCCAACCCCCCCCCCCCCATACACATGTATATACATACGTCCACACACGCAAATATACATACCTACACAGCTTTCCATGGTTTACCCCAGACGCTTCACATGCCCTGCTTCAATCCACTGACAGCACGTCAACCCCGGTATACCACATCGCTCCAATTCACTCTATTCCTTGCCCTCCTTTCACCCTCCTGCATGTTCAGGCCCCGATCACACAAAATCTTTTTCACTCCATCTTTCCACCTCCAATTTGGTCTCCCTCTTCTCCTTGTTCCCTCCACCTCCGACACATATATCCTCTTGGTCAATCTTTCCTCACTCATCCTCTCCATGTGCCCAAACCACTTCAAAACACCCTCTTCTGCTCTCTCAACCACGCTCTTTTTATTTCCACACATCTCTCTTACCCTTACGTTACTCACTCGATCAAACCACCTCGCACCACACATTGTCCTCAAACATCTCATTTCCAGCACATCCATCCTCCTGCGCACAACTCTATCCATAGCCCACGCCTCGCAACCATACAACATTGTTGGAACCACTATTCCTTCAAACATACCCATTTTTGCTTTCCGAGGTAATGTTCTCGACTTCCACACATTCTTCAAGGCCCCCAGGATTTTCGCCCCCTCCCCCACCCTATGATCCACTTCCGCTTCCATGGTTCCATCCGCTGCCAGATCCACTCCCAGATATCTAAAACACTTCACTTCCTCCAGTTTTTCTCCATTCAAACTCACCTCCCAATTGACTTGACCCTCAACCCTACTGTACCTAATAACCTTGCTCTTATTCACATTTACTCTTAACTTTCTTCTTCCACACACTTTACCAAACTCAGTCACCAGCTTCTGCAGTTTCTCACATAAATCAGCCACCAGCGCTGTATCATCAGCGAACAACAACTGACTCACTTCCCAAGCTCTCTCATCCCCAACAGACTTCATACTTGCCCCTCTTTCCAGGACTCTCGCATTTACCTCCCTAACAACCCCATCCATAAACAAATTAAACAACCATGGAGACATCACACACCCCTGCCGCAAACCTACATTCACTGAGAACCAATCACTTTCCTCTCTTCCTACACGTACACATGCCTTACATCCTCGATAAAAACTTTTCACTGCTTCTAACAACTTTCCTCCCACACCATATATTCTTAATACCTTCCACAGAGCATCTCTATCAACTCTATCATATGCCTTCTCCAGATCCATAAATGCTACATACAAATCCATTTGCTTTTCTAAGTATTTCTCACATACATTCTTCAAAGCAAACACCTGATCCACACATCCTCTACCACTTCTGAAACCACACTGCTCTTCCCCAATCTGATGCTCTGTACATGCCTTCACCCTCTCAATCAATACCCTCCCATATAATTTACCAGGAATACTCAACAAACTTATACCTCTGTAATTTGAGCACTCACTCTTATCCCCTTTGCCTTTGTACAATGGCACTATGCACGCATTCCGCCAATCCTCAGGCACCTCACCATGAGTCATACATACATTAAATAACCTTACCAACCAGTCAACAATACAGTCACCCCCTTTTTTAATAAATTCCACTGCAATACCATCCAAACCCGCTGCCTTGCCGGCTTTCATCTTCCGCAAAGCTTTCACTACCTCTTCTCTGTTTACCAAATCATTTTCCCTAACCCTCTCACTTTGCACACCACCTCGACCAAAACACCCTATATCTGCCACTCTATCATCAAACACATTCAACAAACCTTCAATATATATATATATATATATATATATATATATATATATATATATATATATATATATATATATATATATATATATATATATTGTAGAGTTGTGTGATAAAAAAGACTGGTGATTGTGATTAGGAATACTAAGTTTCAAAAAGAGGTATGTAAGTATGTAAGTATGTAAGATGATGTATGTAAGTATGTGTGTAGGAAGATGGTCAGCAAGCATTCATGGATTACATATTAATTTATAGGCGTGTAAAAGAGAGACTTTTGGACGTAAATTTGCTGACAGGGGCAGCTGGTGGGATGTCTGATCACTGTCTTGTGGAGGCGAGGGTGAAGATTTGTAGAGGTTTTAGGAACAGATGAAACAATATCTGTGTAAAGAGAGTGGTGAGAGTAAGTGAGTTTGGAAAAGCGATATTTATGAAGAATTACCAGGAGATATTAAGTGTAGAATGGCAAAAGGTGAGAGTAAATGAAGCAGGAGGAGTGTGTGAGGAATGGGATGTATTTAGAGAAGCAGTGCTGGCATGTGCAAGAGATGCAAGTCGCATGCGAAAGGTGGGGAGGTGGGCTGATTAGAAAGGGTAGCGAGTCGTGGGATGACGAAATGAAGCTGCTAAGGAAAGAGAAAAGGGAGGCGTTTAGGCGGTTCATGTAGGGAAGGAGTGCAAATGATTGGGGTACGCATACGAGAAAGCGGCAGGAGGTCAAGAGGAATTTCAGGGGCTGAAAAAGAGGGCAAATGAGAGTTGGGGTGAGAGAGTATTATTAAACTTTAGGGAGAATAAAAAGATGTTTTGGAAGGAGGTTAATGATATGCGAAAGACAAGAGAACAGATGGAAACATCGGTGAAGGGGGAAAGAGGGGAAGTGATAACAGGTAGTGATGGAGTGAGGAGATGGAGTGAGTATTCTGAAGGATTGTTAATGTGTCTGATGAAAGAGTGGCAGATGTAGGATGTTTTGGTCGGAGTGGTATGCGAAGACCCCCAAAGTAAAGCAAAGCCCATCAGATCTTTCTATTGTTTCCCCAGATTGCTTCATATACCTTTATACTGCATCACTTCAGTTCACTTTATCTCGTGCACGACTCTCATCCTCCTGCATGATCAGATCCCGATTCCTCAAAGTATCTTTCACGCCATCTTTCCATCTCTGATCCAGTCTCCTCCTCCTCCTTGTCCCATCAACTTCTGACATTTATACAGCCTTGGACTTGCTCTCCTTACTCACCCTATCCTTACCTCCAACCTATATTAGGGCACCCTCTTCATCTCTCTCAGTCATACTTTCTTTCTGCAACACTTCTCTCTTACCTTATCGTTGATTGACCTCAAGTTTTTATATCCTGGACTCAATCATTTTCGCTCTTTTTGACCTGGAGCCAACACCTCACATCAGTGCAACACCGTTAGGATTAATATATCATCAAATATACCCGTCTTTGCTGTCAATAACAGTGACTTCTCTTTCTACACTTACCCTGTGTGCCCACGGCCTTAGCTTTCACACACACCCTGGTTAACTTCAGCTTCCATGATTCTATTACTGCCTTGAACAATCCCAGTTATTTGAATTAGTATCTCCTCCAGGTTCTCTCCATTCAGACTCGCAGTCCAGCAGACTTTTCTCTCTCCCCTGTATCTGTATCACCTTTAATAATCATTAGCTCTCATCTTCCTTCCTCCACTTACTCTCAAACTCAGACATCAGGTTCTGCAGTTTCTCACCTGAGTGTTCCGCCAGAGCCGAGTCATCAGTAGACAACAAGTAACTCGGTCCCATCCAGACACACTACACCCACCCCTCTCTGCAAGACCCTCGCATTTACTTCCCTCACCACCCCATCCATTAATAGATTAAACAGCCATACAAAGGAATACAAACAGCAGCAGACCATTTGGGTTGTAGTGAGGCTGTTTGTGATAGTGGAATAGATCACAAACCCGACATTTTGGTGTGGTAAGATTAAAAGGACTGATAGATGTTTCAAAGAGAAAAACCTGAAAATATTTTAGTAACTAAAGAGGCGCAATCGTGGATTTGGAGAGAAACATTTATCAATTCTTCAACTTATCTGTGGTACTGCTTTCAACTTCTGTTTCAATTGGTAAATCATTCCATCTGTTGACAGTTCTGATGGAAAACAGTGATTCGCCTCACTAGAAGTAAAACGAACTGATCCTTTAGTAGCTTGTTAGATCAAAGTTATGGAAACCTTTGAAAATGCGGAATACCTGTATCAGATCACATTTTAACTTTTTCAGATAAATGAATTTAATTCCTCGTAGGATTTAGTTGTCTCAATGCGGGAATCTTTTTCTTTTTCTTTTACGTAAGACGACCCAAATTGAACACAGTATTCATGACTGAGACGCCCCAGCTACTTCTAAAGAATAAGGCAAATATTTTTAGACTTTGATTCGAACTGATGACTCCAAGAGTTTTGTTTGCTCTTTTACTCCTTTTTCCTCATTTTTCTATTGTAGTTCAGTAGATGTGATACTGCAGCTTACCTTCTAGTTTTTACTGCCAGTATGTAGAGCTTTATATTTACCGAAATCAAAATTCATTTGCCGCCTGTGAGCTCAGTTCACCAGTGTCTATGTCAGTTTGAAGCTACATATTCTGCTGTAAGTTTGTTTCCTAGCTTAGCAGCGCTTGAGAATTTCGATATATTACAATGCAGACCATTATATATATATATATATATATATATATATATATATATATATATATATATATATATATATATATATATATATGTATATATTTATTTATATATATATATATATATATATATATATATATATATATATATATATATATATATATATATATATAAGAAAGATTGCGGTTCACCAGTTATGCCCAACGATTCTGAGGCTCGACCATCAATCAATACTCTTTATTTACGGCTAGTCAACTTTTTCAAAAGTCTTCTAAAAAATCTAGATGGACTACATCAACTACTTTACTTTCATCATACAGTTAGATTATATCATAAAGGAAATAAAGTCGATTTGTCAGACATGAGACATTTCGTCGGAAAGCACACTGAGAATCGTTTATGAAGTGATGATTCTCCAGATGGCACATGATTTTGTCTCAAATGATTGTTTCCATAAGTCTGTCAACCACAGACGTTAATCGAGGTGAAAATTGACTTCTGGATTGTGTTTTGATAACCATGGCAACATTACACGCCCTCTCCGCAGACCCATCCTCACGTAGAACCACTCATTGTCCTCAATTCCTACTCGCACACACGTCTTACTCTAATGATGGAAACTCATCCCTACTTCTGTTATATGTCTCCCCACCCCACAGGCTCGTAAGAACCATATCATACATTCTCTCCAGATTCATAAATGCCTCATCCTTCTCTTTCTCTAAGTATTTCTAACACAGATTCTTCAAAGGAAACAGCTCATCCCCACATCGTTTGCCCATCTCTCCAAGGAGGGTGTATGAGTGGAGGTACCGAGCGGTTGGCTGTTCCTGGCTACCAGTTTACTGGGCGGCTGTGCATTTGGTGAGGTTCCAGTGTTCACTCGTGTCCCGGGTAACAAATTGCCGGACGTCCGGAGGTTGTCGATACAACCGCTTGATATATGTCTTGGCTGCGGAGGAGAGCAGTTTTGTCCAGAGTTGTATATAGATTTTAGATGAATAGGTCTGAATTGTGTTCTGGCTATTGCAAAGATGTAGATTGGTCGTTCTTTTCACTCTGTAGTCGTCTGAAACGATTTGGTGTACCCCGGTGCTTGAACAGAAACGTTCAGGTGAGTCTAGATATACGAGGAGGACTTGATGACCCCCCCCAGTATAGAGGGAAGTGCCACGATTTCGTGCGTAGGGAAGAGGGACGGGTGTTGGTGAGTCTAGAGGGAAAAGTAAAAATTGATGATGAGTCTAGAGAGAAGAGCATTGAGTGGTGATGAGTCCGATCACTTGTTGGTGACTCTTGGTATGATCGAGGGGTGAGGGGGTGTGTACCGCAGCGCGTCGTCCGTGAGAACATGACTGGACCGGCAACACTCACAGGTAAACATCAAGACGAACTAGGCTCAGGTGAGCTGCTGCTGGAGACGTCATTACTGCCGCCATAGCTCGTAGTCGGGACGGCTCATGAATATTCAGGACTCGTTCTCGGCTGTGAAGTGGGAGCAGCGCCCACTGTGGAGCCTCGCATAGCCTGGTGGGCCACCTTGGGCCATCCGTAGAGGTGAGTGAACAACGTCGCCTGTGATTCTTCGCCCAGCCTGGTGGGCCTGTATGGACCATCCACATGGGTGATTGAGCACAGTCGTCTTGGCTGCCCGCCTGGTGAGTCCCAGCGGTCAACATGGAGTGCAGGCAGCACCACCTGGTGAATACACCACTTGATAACCAGCTGAGTAAGACAGGACACTCACCAGCTGAGCCTGTCACCAAGACAACCTGGCGGAGACCTGGGACGGCATCACGTGGGGCGCCGCCTGGCGGCCAAGATGGGGACTGAAATGTTGCCAGAAGCGTCGGAACCCCTCACCCCTACTGAACACTGCCCCCCACCCCCCAGGTCTCGAACCCCCCATTATCTCCTCACCCCCAATCATGTCTCAGCTCCTCTTCCCCACACTATCTCCCCCCCCCCCACCACCACCACCACTACCACCATGTCTAGACTCCTCTTCCAGAATGCCTTCATCCATCCCCTAACCCTCCATGTCTCCAAATATTCCCTTGTCCCATTCTTCTCCTACCGTGTCCCTATCCCTCCCTGTCACGTCCCCCCCCCCCCTTTCCCATCCACGTTCCCATGCTTCCCCTTCCCTTCTCCGCCCCTTCCTTCCCAGCAATGTCTCCATTTGTCCTCTACCCTACCATGTCGCCACTATTGTTCTCCCTTCCCCACTATGTCCCTAACCCTTTCCTCACCTTCCCACCAAGTCCGTACCCCTCCCCAGAAAACATCCCTCGTCCGCTATGTCTTCATCCACACCTTCCCTCAACACTTCCTCCCCCAGCTTGTTGCTTCCTCTCCAAGTCCTCATTTTACTTCCCATTTCTCCCCTATTCCTTCCCTTACTACCCCACGTCTCAGACGTCCCAGCTGTCAAGTGGAGTATAGACAGGAATGCTTCAGGTGGCCTCCGTTGACGGTCAAGTGAGGTACAGTGTGAAGCACTTCAGGTGGCCTCCGTTGACGGTCAAGTGAGGTACAGTGTGAAGCACTTCAAGTGGCATCCGTTGACGGTCAAGTGAGGTACAGTGTGAAGCACTTCAGGTGGCCACCGTTAAGGGTCAAGTGAGGTACAGTGTGAAGCACTTCAAGAGTCCTCCATTGACGGTCAAGTGAGGTACAGTGTGAAGCACTCACTTCAGGTGGCCTCCGTTGATGGTCAAATGAGGTACAGTGTGAAGCACTTCAGGTGGCCTCCGTTGACGGTCAAGTGAGGTACAGTGTGAAGCACTTCAGGTGGCCACCGTTGACGGTCAAGTTAAGTACAGTATGAAACACTCACTTCAGGTGGCCTCCGTTGACGGTCAAGTGAGGTACAGTTTGAAGCACTTCAGGTGGCCACCGTTGACGGTCAAGTGAGGTACAGTGTGAAGCACTTCAGGTGGCCACCGTTGACGGTCAAGTGAGGTACAGTCTGAAGCACTTCAGGTGGCCTTCGTTGACGGTCAAGTGAGGTACAGTGTGAAGCGCTTCAGGTGGCCACCGTTGACGGTCAAGTGAGGTACAGTGTGAAGCACTTCAGGTGGCCTCCGTTGACGGTCAAGTGAGGTACAGTGTGAAGCACTTCAGGTGGCCTCCGTTGACGGTCAGGTGATATACAGTGTGAAGCACTTCAGGTGGCCACCGTTGACGGTCAAGTGAGGTACAGTGTGAAGCGCTTCAGGTGGCCACCGTTGACGGTCAAGTGAGGTACAGTGTGAAGCACTTCAGATGGCCACCGTTGACGGTCAAGTGAGGTACAGTGTGAAGCACTTCAGGTGGCCTCCGTTGACGGTCAAGTGAGGTACAGTGTGAAGCACTTCAGGTGGCCTCCGTTGACGGTCAAGTGAGGTACAGTGTGAAGCACTTCAGGTGGTCTCCGTTGACGGTCAAGTGAGGTACACAGTGTGAAGCACTTCAGGTGGCCTCCGTTGACGGTCAAGTGAGGTACAGTGTGAAGCGCTTCAGGTGGCCTCCGTTGATGGTCAAGTGAGGAACAGTGTGAAGCACTTCAGGTGGCCTCCGTTGTTGGTCAAGTGAGGTACAGTGTGAAGCACTTCAGGTGGCCTCCGTTGATGGTCAAGTGAGGTACAGTGTGAAGCACTTCAGGTGGCCTCCGTTGACGGTCAAGTGAGGTACAGTGTGAAGCACTTCAGGTGGCCTCCGTTGACGGTCAAGTGAGGTACAGTCTGAAGTACTTCAGGTGGCCTCTGTTGACGGTCAAGTGAGGTACAGTGTGAAGCACTACAGGTGGCCTCCGTTGACGGTCAAGTGAGGTACAGTCTGAAGTACTTCAGGTGGCCTCTGTTGACGGTTAAGTGAGGTACAGTGTGAAGCACTTCAGGTGACATCCGTTGACGGTCAAGTGAGATACAGTGTGAAGCACTACAGGTGGCCACCGTTGACGGTCAAGTGAGGCACAGTGTGAAGTACTTCAGGTGACATCCGTTGACGGTCAAGTGAGATACAGTGTGAAGCACTTCAGGTGGCCTCCGTTGACGGTCGAGGTACAGTGTGAAGCACTTCAGGTGGCCTCCGTTGACGGTTAAGTGAGGTACAGTCTGAAGTACTTCAGGTGGCCTCTGTTGACGGTCAAGTGAGGTACAGTGTGAAGCACTACAGGTGGCCTCCGTTGACGGTCAAGTGAGGCACAGTGTGAAGTACTTCAGGTGACATCCGTTGACGGTCAAGTGAGATACAGTGTGAAGCACTTCAGGTGGCCTCCGTTGACGGTCGAGGTACAGTGTGAAGCGCTTCAAGCAGCCTCCGTGGCAGCAGTTTGCTCTCTCAGTAATGAGTCACAAGTCAGTCGGGGATTAACGTTCGTCCGTCTTTCAGTTTTGTCTTTGCGTCGCGCCGGTCAGGAGCCTTTCATCTGGCAGCCTCCCGCCCTCCCTCCCGCCTTGATCTTTGGGAAGAAGCATTTGGGGTATTAGTCCCGCACTGCACACCATCTTCTGGTGGCTAATATTGATTCTCTCTCTCTCTCTCTCTCTCTCTCTCTCTCTCTCTCTCTCTCTCTCTCTCTCTCTCTCTCTCATGGTGTTCTACCTTCCCTTTGTCGCTTTATTTTTCTTGTTTTTTTCTGCCTCCAACATTTGTTTGCTCTTTGATGTTTTTTTTTTTCTTTTTTTTTTTCTCCAGGTTGCCATTGTTCTCATCTCTCTCCTGTTCCTCAGACTTGCCCCAGCTCGGGTATCTGAGGACCACCCAGCAGCGTTATGTCGGGAGTTTGCTTGCCAACGCTGGCGGTAGACCTGGTGTCCTGCAGGTGGTTATGTAGTGTGTCCTAGTGCAGGGAGATGGAGAATGACATGGTGTCTTGGGGATGGTTATAATAACGTGTACTAGAGCCGGGGGCAAGGGTGACCTGTGTTCCTGGAGGTGGCCATGTAGAGGGTCCAAGCGCTGTGGGGGTGGAGGGGGGATGACCTGGTGTCGTGGTTATACAGCGTGTATTAGGGCTAGGGTGACCATGTGCCCTGGAGGCGTCTGTGTAGCATGTCCTAGCGTTAGCGTGACCTTGTGCCCTGGAGGCGGCTATGTGAAGGATCGTAGAGCTGGTGAGTGACCTGACCACTTGGAGACAGGTGTGTAGCGTGTCGTAAAGCTGGTGGTGATCTGTTGCCCTCAAGGCGGCTGTCTCAGGTGTCCTGGAGCTGGTGTGCTAGGAGTGACCTGGTGTGGCATGAATTTGTAAGTGTGAAGTTATCATACGTAGCGCTGGTAATATGCTGTTCAGTAGTGATGACAGTATGCTGTACTCTATGATGCTGTCAGTTTGGTATGCCCTCTAATGAGTCATAGAAAAATGTACCATTATTTGCAAAACAATAGCATATACCACGACTCTGAGACCCGTTTTCATATATGGGTGAGAGAGGCTTGGTCACTCCCAACTAAAATAAATTCATAGATCCAGGCTGCCGAAATGAGAGCGCTGACGCTTATCAGAGAAGTTATGAACATGGATAACATGAAAACCACCAAGAGAGAATTGAAATTTTACGTCTGTATTCGAAATACATGACAGTAAGAAGCTAAGGTGGTATGGGTTCAGGTGCAAAGAATACAAGGCACGGAATTGGACCATTGAAGGAAGATGTCCAGCAGGACGTCCTAGCATAAGATGGATTGAAGGCATCAAGAGCCCGTGAGGAAGAAGACGAAAGACACTATAATAAGTTGAAGAAACCAGAGCGTGCGAGAGTATGGACGAGTGGAGAAGAATGAATGGGAGGACGGCGACTGACAGACCTGAAGTGCACCTGGCGTCCGGTGAGGGTGAGTGTGGTGACGGTGTCGATGCAGATCTTGCTGCCTCACCATCTGCTTCGCGTGCCAGATGCGGATAGTATGTGGCAGGCTCATTTGTCTCCTGAACATCAAGTGTGATACAAAATACATTCATGATTCATTAAGGAAAAGGCTATTCCATTTTCTAAATTTGGGCAGATTATGAGTAGGTAAAGAGAAATAGAGATTAATCTGATCACCCGTTTATGAGCCATACCAACAGGACACAGTAACGTCGTCGGGGAGAACTCATTCCTTGAGGTTCAACCATCGAGCGACGTCCAGTCTGGTGTGTCAGCTTGGGTCAGCCAGACAGTAGGCCACATTCTTAACATCTCATGTGGAATATTGTGTGGGTGTGACCCCTAGCTTAATGACGCATCGAAATGCAAGCCTTAGAATTCATTTTCTGCGTTACGTTTTCGCTGGATACACAAGTTCCCATTGCACGTAGACGTTCTTGTTGAACATAGATGTTCGTATTGGACAAAAAGTCCATGCTGCTCACAGTCGTTCTCAAGTGACATCGACGTTGATGTTGGACACAGACTTTCCTGCTGGACTCGGTCGTTATTGCTGAATATGGTCATTTGTGCTGAGGACAGACATTCTCTCTTGACACATGTTAGGACGTGTTCGTAAAGCCACATCTTCAGCCTCATACATCATTTTGCCACCAAGGTTGTAATCCCTCATCGTTTAGAAGAAAGATAAACCATATGGTGTGCTGTCCCGAATCACTAACCCTGTGACAGACCAAGTGAGCCGCGCCATATATATTACTGGAAGGTGTACCCACAGTATAGTACTGTGTTGCCTTCTAGGGTGGTACCTCCAGGACCTCACCAGAGTCAGGTGTTATGGCTCATAAACCAATAATCAGACTCATTGTTGTGTCCCTCTAACACTCACTCTCATATCATGTTAGACAGCGGAATTACCTTAGGTAGTTTATTGTGTTCGTTATGCTCAAGAGAATAAACAACTTACCGAACCAGGTGGAGATGAGGATGGAAACTCGAGGTAGCAGTTATATAACAAGAAGGGCAGGAACATCACTTGTGCTAACCATGAAAACAAAGTCTTAGAGACCAATTACATTTCAGGTCCCATTTCGTTGGAATGTTCTTCCCGCCCCAACACAGCAATAAGAACGCCTCAGCATCCACACAGTCTGGCGACCCGCCCCACCCCAGTAATAAGAGCGCCTCAACATCCTCACACTCCGGCAACCTGCCCCACCCCAGTAATAAGAACGCCTCAACCTCCTCACAGTCCGGCAACCCGCCCCACCCCAGTAATAAGAACGCCTCAACATCCTCACAGTCCGGCAACCCGCCCCACCCCAGTAATAAGAACGCCTCAACATCCTCACAGTCCGGCAACCCGCCCCACCCCAGTAATAAGAACGCCTCAACCTCCTCACAGTCCGGCAACCCGCCCCACCCCAGTAATAAGAACGCCTCAACCTCCTCACAGTCCGGCAACCCGCCCCACCCCAGTAATAAGAACGCCTCAACATCCTCACAGTCCGGCAACCCGCCCCACCCCAGTAATAAGAACGCCTCAACATCCTCACAGTCCGGCAACCTGCCCCAGCCCAGTAATAAGAACGCCTCAACATCCTCACAGTCCGGCAACCTGCCCCAGCCCAGTAATAAGAACGCCTCAACCTCCTCACAGTCCGGCAATATCCGTAGGTGAAATTTTCTGTTTAGCGAAGTGTAAACTTTTGATGGGGTTGGCAGTAGGTGTGAGGCTTCACGAGTGGCCTGGCCCGCCTCCCTCACCAAGCCATCAAAGTCCTCGACGCCGTCTTTGTACCGAAGTTTCCCGCCAGTTTCTAGAAGAGAGCTTCCATACGGTTGGCTGAGTGCATCAGAGAGTCCCGGCTCTCCCGCCAATCACGTGGCGCCCCACAAGCACGTGACTTGGAAGGCATCGGGGAAAGCGCCGGCCACTCGTTTTGTTCGTTGATCGTGACAGACAGCATCATTTATCCAGTTGTGGCCAACGGGATATGAAGCTCAGGTTAGCCTGTGAAGGTAATTGACACTGAAGGTTGACAAGTTTCTTAACCATGGTACAGTCGATGAAATGTTTAAAACGCACTAGTGAGAAAATCATCTTGACCAAGACTGCTGAGCAAGAGTGATTCATTGTCAGCCTTGCAACCTAATGTTGACCCAAGGAGTACAACGGTACGACCTTTGAGCCCTATGACGTGACCAGTGGCCTGACCCATAAAGGTCAAGGCAAAGGTCACGTCATCCTCCCCAGAGGTCGTGCTCGAGGGGTCTAGTCTGCATCACTATGTTAGCTGATATTAATTCTGGCCGAAACCTTCACCTCTGACGGGTAACTAACATTAAAAGTTTGTTAATCTAGACTTAACTACTCTGTGTGTGTGTGTGTGAGGTTTACACCACCTGTAAACTACAAGAAGTGTTCTGCATTGTAGAATAATTCGTGGTTACAATATGTTGTCTTGTAGGATGTTACAGTCATAATGAGCCTGCCTCACTTCTCACCAACACCTCTCCGTGTCTTCCTCACCCAGGTCTTCCCCAGGTCATCCTTCACCAGGTTTCATCAGGGGCGTTGTAAACGCTACGTTGGGTATTGACAAATTTCTTCGATATTACCAACCGGCTTTTGACCCAAAGTACAAACGGGTTTCTGAAAAGCGGCCTTTGGTGGCCTCGAAATGGCTTTTAAAGCTTATGTGTGGTATCTGACAACCTCGCTTAGATTGTGAAGTGCGTGTACACAAGCTGCGGCCTGTCTCTGCTACGCTTAGGCTGTGAAGGAATAAACCAGAAATTCACAAACATAAAAAGATTATGTATATATATATATATATATATATATATATATATATATATATATATATATATATATATATATATACACACACACACAAGGATACTGAGTGTACCAGCTTACATACGCCAGCGTAGGTAAGGTGTCTGAGGGATTCCAACTTAGTATGCCATTTACAAAGTTTTCTTTATCTCAACTTTATACGTGAGAGGATTGTGGCCACGAGAAGTTACGTGTTGGTTCCTGGTGTGTTCCGCCAGCCGCTGGCCACCTCAACTTGGGACATGACCGTTCAAGGCGGCCTTGTTCTTTTCCACATTAATATTCTGGTTCTTCAGGAAGCTGAGTGGCGGGAGGTGTGTGTCTGCCGCCTGGCGCTCTCTCTCTCTCTCTCTCTCTCTCTCTCTCTCTCTCTCTCTCTCTCTCTCTCTCTCTCTCTCTCTCTCTCTCTCTCTCTCTCAGGGTACAAGGGAGAGTAGGCTCAAATGTTTCCTTAGATTTATATCTCGTGCACATGACACATGAGGAGTTAGTTTAGGTGTAAGTAATGAAGAGGACCCAGAGAAACTGCAGGCATCTGATAGTTGTTTGCACATGAAAAGAAGAAAACTTAGTGGAATTTAATATTGATAAATGTAAACAGAATCGTTAAGGAATAATTGATATGTGTATGAGCGTCCCCCTAGAATGCTCCTTCCGGGAAAGACGTTGCAAGTGAAGACGTCAAAAACTTCCGAGTTGCTGTGGATGTAAAGCTTAAAGTCTAAGGAACACATCGATCAAATGGTATTTTCAAGCCAGATAAAGTGCATGATATTGAGAACATTTACAACAAGAGACAGAAAACTCATGATGAGTTTGTTCAGTGTGTGTATTTTGAAACAGAATACACTATTGCCGTGTGTTGTGTCATCAGCAGTTGAATAGATGAAAATACTTCGCAAGTATAATGGATAGAATGGAACACACGAACTATCGCGAGAGACAAAGAAATTGAATTATAGTGCCAGGAGGAAAGAGCGGAGCGTTGATTGGTGCTATACGTCTGGCAGCATATAAAAGGCATGACAATAAAATGTTTTACATGTAAAAGCCTGGCAGCATACAGAACTAGCAAGTAATTCCTGGAAACGTACTCCAAAGATATCCGACGATTGTACACGAATGTCCTGCATAGAGACTTGAAAAGATTACCATTGGTGTACCAGGGGATTAAGAACATACGTGGAGTCACTGACACTGGAAATGTTAAGATGAGACTCATGGCTGACGTCTGTCTGTCCCGTTTGTATCTAAACTTCATGATCATGTTACATGTGTCGCCGACAAGAGACACGGTATAATGCAATCAGCAAGACATGCGGTGAACGCCACGCGCCAGCCCTGCCTTCTGGCGGAAATCTTGTTATAGGTACTCGTAGGTAGGTCGGCTCTCTCTCTCTCTCTCTCTCTCTCTCTCTCTCTCTCTCTCTCTCTCTCTCTCTCTCTCTCTCTCTCTCTCTAGGCGGTAAGCAGCCACCCACCAGCGAGGTTGTACCAACTTTACCCGCCTGCATATATTAGGTAGGGTCAATGACGGCTGCGCGGTAAGTCGGCACTTCAGTGGCTATCAAGTTTCATTCCTTCGGCTCAGGTTACAGTCTTTTCTTTCTGCCCCACCCACACATGGGTTGCTGGCATTCAGTTTGCAAACATTACAATCTTTCCGTCTCGCACGCGGCTCTGTGACAACGCGTAACTCACACCACTCTTTTTTTCCGTAACTTGAGATCTTCCTGCAGTGAGAGGGCTAGGCGCTAGCCCCGACCCTTGCTGAAATCTCGTCGAAGGAAATTGTCTCTCTCTCTCTCTCTCTCTCTCTCTCTCTCTCTCTCTCTCTCTCTCTCTCTCTCTCTCTCACTACCTCACTCTCACTTTGCCGCCTCATTTTTCCTTTCCCCCGCGCTGCCTCAGTCTCCACTCCAGTACGTCACTCACAGTGGCCACTTCACGACCAGTACCACCCTACGGCCGCGCCACTCTACCTCACCGTCCGCTGCCTCACTCCCTTGCTTGGCAGCTTCTCTCCCTCCTGCTTTATGCTCCCTTCTCATTCTCCTCCCCCGCTCACACCGGTCTCCCTCACGTCTCCCTCCCTACGGTCGCTGTCCTTGTGGTTAGTTATGGTTATGGTGATGGAGGTGGTCCTGGTGTTAAAAGTTGTGGTGATGGTGTTGGTGATGAAGATAGTACTGAGGGCTGTGGTGATGGTGATGAAGATAGTACTGAGAGCTGTGGTGATGGTGGTGACCGTCTGGATGATGGAAACGGTCGTGATGATTAAGGTGTTGCGGTGGTGGTGGTAACTGTTGTGGTAATGGAGATAATAGTGGTGGTACTGGTGGTGGTGATGGTAGTGGTGATAAAATTATCTGGCGAGTCATTGGCCAGATTAGTGGTAAGAAGATGGTACTTCAAAACGTCTTTTGTGTGATTATTTGCCATCTGACTGTGACATAATCCGCCTTTGTGAATCTATGATACGTGGCTGGTGACACCGTCTCCAGCAGGTGTTGTTGACAACTTTACTGATATTTATTATTTGTGCGTGTGTGTGTGTGTGTGTGTGTGTGTGTGCGCGCGCGTGTATGTGTGTGTGTGTGTGTGTGTGTGTGTGTGTGTGTAGAGGTGGGGAGGGAGAGAAGCTGCACCACACCAGGGGGCGGGCTGACCTGCTGCTGCATGTGGCGTCTCCTGCCCTCTACACCACACCAGGGGGCGGGCTGATGGATTTCTTCATAAGATCCCAGTTGTTAGTATGAGGTGACAGGAAAGACTACTGTGAGGGGAAAGAAAGGATGGTAACTAAGTGTAGATAGTGAACGAGGTTGTTAATCATAAATGTTTGGGTCAACAAGAGGAAGGCAACAGGTCAGACTGCAGATAGCGAAGGCAGAAGTAACGAGAGAACATTGACAGTTCGGAACGTGGTTCATAATATACCTTACCCCCTACCCCCGAACCTCAGTAGGATCCCCCAGCACCGCACACCATCCAGTGCGGCCCGACGGGCGGGCTTACCCTGCCGAGATGTCTCCCTTTTCCGCCTTGTCAAACCCCCATCGGGAACTGGTACCCGCCATGGTAGCCTTGAGGGCACGACCAGATCCCGCTCCCCACAAACGCAGAAGGGGGGCACCACCCACGCCAGCCCGAGGGCCGACACAGATGTTACAGGCTTAGGTTTACCCTTGTTTTACGGCAGAGTGGGGAGCATAGGTTTACCCTTGTTTTGGGCAGAGTGGGGAGCATAGGTTTACCCTTGTTTTGAGCAGAGTGGGGAGCATAGGTTTACCCTTGTTTTAGGGCAGAGTGGGGAGCATAGGTTTACCCTTGTTTTGGGCAGAGTGGGGAGCATAGGTTTACCCTTGTTTTGGGCAGAGTGGGGAGCATAGGTTTACCCTTGTTTTGAGCAGAGTGGGGAGCATAGGTTTACCCTTGTTTTGGGCAGAGTGGGGAGCATAGGTTTACCCTTGTTTTGGGCAGAGTGGGGAGCATAGGTTTACCCTTGTTTTGGGCAGAGTGGGGAGCATAGGTTTACCCTTGTTTTGGGCTGAGTGGGGAGCATAGGTTTACCCTTGTTTTAGGGCAGAGTGGGGAGCATAGGTTTACCCTTGTTTTAGGGCAGAGTGGGGAGCATAGGTTTACCCTTGTTTTGAGCAGAGTGGGGAGCATAGGTTTACCCTTGTTTTGGGCAGAGTGGGGAGCATAGGTTTACCCTTGTTTTGGGCAGAGTGGGGAGCATAGGTTTACCCTTGTTTTGGGCTGAGTGGGGAGCATAGGTTTACCCTTGTTTTAGGGCAGAGTGGGGAGCATAGGTTTACCCTTGTGTTAGGGCAGAGTGGGGAGCATAGGTTTACCCTTGTTTTGGGCTGAGTGGGGAGCATAGGTTTACCCTTGTTTTGGGCAGAGTGGGGAGCATAGGTTTACCCTTGTTTTGGGCAGAGTGGGGAGCATAGGTTTACCCTTGTTTTGGGCTGAGTGGGGAGCATAGGTTTACCCTTGTTTTGGGCTGAGTGGGGAGCATAGGTTTACCCTTGTTTTGGGCTGAGTGGGGAGCATAGGTTTACCCTTGTTTTGGGCTGAGTGGGGAGCATAGGTTTACCCTTGTTTTGGGCTGAGTGGGGAGCATAGGTTTACCCTTGTTTTAGGGCAGAGTGGGAGCATAGGTTTACCCTTGTTTTAGGGCAGAGTGGGGAGCATAGATTTACACTTGTTTCTGGGCAGAGTGGGGAGCTTAGGTTTACACTTGTATCAGTGTAGAGTGGGGAGCTTTTCTCTAATTCTACCTGTGGTCCAGGGGAGGCTCGCGAACCTTTAATTTGTTGTGAAGAGCAAGTGAAAAATACGATGCAACTCCCGTGTTGTGTGGCTAATCAACGTGTGTATAAAAGTTTGAGCAAACCCGTGTGGCAGTGACGAAGCTGCCCTCCACTTTAGATATGAGGGAGGACCAGAATTACTCGTGTGCTGGGGTAACTTCGGGCGTTCGTATGTAGCTGGGGCCAGCTTAATGCCCAAATTACTTCAGTGAGAGGGATGTGGCGAGGGAGAGAGCTGGTCATCCTTTTGTGCCGTGCAATAAAAATCTTATGATACAGAAGATTACTACTGCAGCCGGACTCTGTCGCTTACTGAACAGTGGTCGGGTTATCAGCCGGGGATGTAACACAACAGCCAGGTGACGTTACTGAGCAACGCCGAACTATAAACTGGGCTTATCACATAAGCACACCAACATAACCTGGATCTGTTAGTGAGAAATGTTGAGAATTAGGTAGTTGGAAACAGGGTAGTTATGTCCCAGAGATGTATCAGCCAACAGTGGGATTATATTACTTGTGTGTACCAGACGAAGTGCTGCCTTCATTACTGGTGTAAAGTAATTACATAACTGAGTTATACCACACAGTAACCAGAAGCTGTTATGGTTATACTCATAATACATTAAGTGATATAATCAGCTCCCTTCGCCAGACAACCTCGTTTCCTTAATGATAGTTTAATCACGTGGTAATTACGAGCTAATTGTTGCCTCCATCACGGCCCAAGTCGGCATGACCTATGATTACCTTTGCCATAATTACCTGTAATGAAGGGTACTGCGATCTGCACCCTCATGGTCCGTATGGTAATGACATACCCTAATGACCTGTACCATGACAGTCTGGAGGTATGTAATGACATGTACCATAATGACCTGTACCATGACAACCTCGAGGTATGTAATGACATGTACCATAATGACCTGTACCATGACAGTCTGGAGGTATGTAATGACATGTACCATAATGACCTGTACCATGACAGCCTGGAGGTATATAATGCCATGTACCATAATGACCTGTACCATGACAGCCTGGAGGTATATAATGCCATGTACCATAATGACCTGTACCATGACAGCCTGGAGGTATATAATGCCATGTACCATAATGACCTGTACCATGACAGTCTGGAGGTATGTAATGACATGTACCATAATGACCTGTACCATGACAGTCTGGAGGTATGTAATGACATGTACCATAATGACCTGTACCATGACAACCTCGAGGTATGTAATGACATGTACCATAATGACCTGTACCATGACAGCCTGGAGGTATATAATGCCATGTACCATAATGACCTGTACCATGACAGCCTGGAGGTATATAATGCCATGTACCATAATGACCTGTACCATGACAACTTGGAGGTATATAATGACATGTACCATAATGACCTGTACCATGACAACCTGGAGGTATGTAATGACATGTACCATAATGACCTGTACCATGACAGTCTGGAGGTATGTAATGACATGTACCATAATGACCTGTACCATGACAGTCTGGAGGTATGTAAAGATATATACCATAATGACCTGTACCATGACAACCTGGAGGTATGTAATGACATGTACCATAATGACCTGTACCATGACAGTCTGGAGGTATGTAAAGATATATACCATAATGACCTGTACCATGACAACCTGGAGGTATGTAATGACATGTACCATAATGACCTGTACCATGACAGTCTGGAGGTATGTAATGACATGTACCATAATGACCTGTACCATGACAACCTGGAGGTATGTAATGACATGTACCATAATGACCTGTACCATGACAACCTGAAGGTATGTAATGACATGTACCATAATGACCTGTACCATGACAGTCTGGAGGTATGTAATGACATGTACCATAATGACCTGTACCATGACAGCCTGGAGGTATGTAATGACATGTACCATAATGACCTGTACCATGACAACCTCGAGGTGCGGTAGTAACGTGTGTCTTAATGATACGTGCCATAATGTCTCAACGTCCAATAGTGACGTGTACCATAATGACCTGTGTGTGTTGCTGATGCCTTCCTCCTTCCCTCACCCTCCTGCTACGAACTCCTCCCTCACTCTCCTCCAACGTACCCCTCCCTCACCCTCCTCCAACGTACCCCTCCCTCACTCTCCTCCAACGTACCCCTCCCTCACTCTCCTCCAACGTACCCCTCCCTCACTCTCCTCCAACATACCCCTCCCTCACTGTACTCCTCGTCACCCCTCCCCCATCTTCCACGTTTCCCACAGTTCTTCTGACTCACTCACTCTTCACTCGCCTCCTCCTCTCCCACTGTCTTCTGACTCACCCTTCCCTCAGCCTCCTTCAGTCCCACAGGTCTTCTGACTCACTCTTCACTCACTTCCTCCTCTCCCACTGTCCTCCTTCACCTTCCTCCTCTTCCACAGGTCATCGTACTCATCATTTGTTTGCCCTCCTCTTATCTCTCTGTCTGCTTACTCGCTCCTCCTCCTCCTCCTCCTCCTCCTCCTCCTCCTCCTCCTCCTCCTCCTCCTCCTCCTCCTCCTCCTCCTCCCCCCCCTCTCCGACCGTCTTCTCAATTACCTTTCTCCTCTCCCCTCCTCTTCCACCCTCATCACCCTCACCTCCTCATATCCCACAGTCTCTCACTCACCCTTCTCCCCTTCCGCTGTCCTGTTACTTATCCATACCTCAACCTCTCCTCTCCCACCGTCTTCTCATTCACCCTCTCCTTCTTTCCTCCTCTCTCATCTAACTCTCATGAGATTCTTTCTCCTCACATTTTTCTCTCCTGAATTTCACTCTATCGCCTCCCCCCCTTCCCATCACCCTCCCTCTTCCCTTACAGACCTCCCCACCCTTCTCATCTCCCCCTCACCCCACACGTTACTATCCCCTTCCCCTCACGCCTCCCTATCCCCCTCTCCATTCCCTCAGTCACCTTCCCATTCACTTCCTCTCACTCACCTTCCTATCGCCTTCTCTCACCTCCTTATCTCCCTCCCTTCACTTCCCTCCCTATCTCCCTTCTTGTCATTTCCCTTTCCCTCCCCTCATTCACCGACCATGACCCTTCCCCTCTCGCCTATCCCCTCATCCTCATCGCTCTCCCAGTAATTCACGTTACCATCACCCTCAGTCACTTTCTCATGACTCTTCCTCTCACTTTCTTCCCCACCACCCTCTCTCCTCACTCATTATCATCACTCACATACCATCACCATCCACCTAACGCACCTCCACATCACCCATAGGCTCCTTCCTCTCCTCATCATCTACATTCCCCTCACCCACTCTCCTGACCAGGCTTCCCCTCACCCTCCCTCCCTTCGTCTACCACTACCCCTGCCACATGTCCACGTTTCCCCCTCACCCTCCTCCCTCGTGCCTGTTGTCCACCAAGATGGCTGTTGCTGCTGCTCTCACCCCAACATGATACTGCTGCTCTCCCCCATCCTCCTGCTGCCCACCATGACTGTGCTGCTGCTGCGCCCGCGCCCCTACCAAGCGCTAACCAGACACCACCGGTGGGTGATGCTACGTGGCATCACCCACCGGCGGCAGGGGACAACGTAGCACCAGGAGAGTTGTTAAGTTGTGTTGTTGTTGTTGATGACGGTGAGGAGTGCGTGAGGCACAGTAAGAACACGGACGATGGCCACACGACCGAGGCGGGTGTTATAATGATGAAGGTCGTGGCTGACTGACCCGGTCACCTCCTCACCTCTCACCAGGAAGAGGCAGTAATAACACCCACAATATAGGGCGTCTCTTGGAGCAACGCCAAATATCAGACTTTTCACTGGTGTTTTGTGGCGAGGGTCCGAGTGAGGGACTGGCGCCCGACACGCCTGACTTTTCCTTTTTATTTTTTCTTCTGTTCTCCTGAAGAATTAATTTTCTTTATGGGTGTCCTGGGTCTGTAATATTATTTTTTATTCTACATACTGGCGGATGACTTTGTGTCAGTCGACGAAGAGTGACACTCGTATGACGACCCAAGTATATTAGATCAGTCAAGCGTGCAGAACCTTGTCAAGAGGTTGTATGGAAACATGTAATGGTAGTTGGTCCTTCCTGTGGTAGAAGGTCCTACCGCTGCCGCCACCTACCGCCCCCTGAGTCACTATCGAAAGTTTAGAACTTTTTATTCGCTGTCAGCTGGAGGCCTGCCCCACCCACTGCTGCAGTACGTCTGCTCCACCAGTGAATTGTCAGTCGCCTCCCTCCCAGAGGACCCCTGGGTGCTAGGCGCCTTCGCATGAGTCACTGACTCAGTCTGTTTACCTCCAAGGGGATCATTCTTCCCTGCTAAGTGGTGGAGGTGTTGTGTGTGAGGACCTCATGTTGCACGTAACGCCCTTACTTACTGCTGGTGAGTTAGTTGCTGCTTGTGCAGTGTACCCACTAGAGAGCTCGGTGCTTGCTCGTAAATTGTATCTGCTAAAGAGATCTTCATCGCTGTGCCCGCGAGACAGCAACCTGTTCCTCTCTAGTGTCTGTACATCCTACAGGGATGGATGTCGCCTTGATTGTCAACCCACCACAGGAACAGTAGCCGCTCTCACATGATGGCTTTAGTCACTTGATAATTGATTTTCAAGACCAGATATTGTTTTCTCCCGGTACACGATGGTTGTCTGTTGTGTGTAGCACGTCATCCATCCTGCTGGAGTGTAAGGAGTCTACTTAGCTCTGTTCTTTACGCTCAGTAAACCAAGCTGACACTGTAGCTCAGGTACTATAAGGTTGAAGTGGGTTGGGTTACATTCAGTGCTTGAGCAAGTTGTCTTGGTCTTGAAGTATCAAATCCAAGTTAATCATAAAAACATTAAATGATGGGCGAGTGTAGGAGAGCAGTTTGTGAGATTAATGGCTGATAGGGATAGATGTAGGATGCCAGTGGCCGCTGGTGAGGGAGTGTGGAAGAGCAATGGCTGATTGTGAGGGATGAGGGGAAGCAGTGGCTGACAGTGTGGTAGTAATGTTACACTTTACGCCGATCAGCCGGTGGAAGGTCTTCAGCGAGGAGCACTTGGGTCGAGGGCCGGAGTTCAGGACGCGGTTATGTGAATAAGTTATATGATGCATATGCCCGGGGGAACTTCATGGTGTAGGACAGTCCCAGCAGAGTTCTGGGCCGGGTGTGGCCAGTCTTGGACTCAAAAGGGTTGACAAAAGGCGGGCCAATTGTGGCCAGTCTGCGACACAGCTGAAGCCACGTCCTGTAGTCGGCGCCACACAAGATGAGTCTGTGTCTTGAAGTCAACCCGAGACACGAGTGAGGCTACAGGACCCGGAACCTTGTAATGTGGTTTAGCGACTCGGGAGAAGCGACACAAGACGGGGGCGTGTCATGTGATCAGTCAGTAACATGGACGGAGCGACACAAGCTGAGGTCATGTCTTGTAGTCAATCAATGGCACGGGCGGGCGAACAAAAGTCGAGAGTTTGTCGTGTATAAGCAGCTGTCTCGGGTAGGAGTATGAAGAAGAACAGAAATAATGGAGGATAGTAGCTTATGGAGGCTGACCTATACCCTATGAGGGTAGCGAAGCAGGGAGGCTGACCTATACGTCAGGAGGAGAGTGGAGCAGCAAGGCTGACCCCTGCCGTAAGAGTTTTGGAACAGTGAGGCTGGACCACACCCCAGGAGGATAGTTGAGCGGGGAGACTAGCCTACACCCTAGGAGGGTAGTAGAGCAGGGAGGCTGACCCATATCCCAGGAGAGTAGTGAAGCAGGAGGGCTGACCCATATCCTAGGGGGATAGTGGAGCAGATGTGCTGGCCCATATCCCAGGTTAGTAGTAGAGTAGGAAGGGTCGTCCATACTCCACACAGTAATATGCAACGTAGGAGGGGTCGTCTGCCGCCCCTCGGTGAGCATTAAATGATATTGGGGACTCGTGACATGAGCCAAACAGGGAGACCCGGCCACACATACGCACCGTGGGCTGGGTATGGGAGAGTCCTGATGTGGTTATAGAGGTGGGTCTGGCTGCTGGCGAAGGTACGATCCTGGGCATGGGCGTGAGTGTGGGAGTGTGTTGACGTGGTCATGGCTACGTCTCAGGTCACGAGTTTGAATATATGAATATATTTCTAAGTCTTGAACTTCCCTCACACTTGTCTGTGCTCATTGGACCTCTGTACCATGATGACCCTACCACTATTACCCATGGTCTCCCCGCCAACTTTACCTTATTGTCCTTACTATTATCCAGCATGTTTCCTCTACCATTGTCTGCCATAATTCATCTACAGTCTGCCAGACCTTCTTCCATAGTATTTCATGTTTTTTTTTCTACAACACACCTTCTGTCATAATCCATCTGCAGTATCTGTTGTATTTACTGCCATCTATTCGCTGCTGGTGTCTACTGTTGTCCTTCTACTATTGTCTGCCACACTTCCACCATCATTGTCTACCATAGTCACCATACTGTTGTCTACCAATCTTCCCCTTCATTGTTTACCATGATTACTATCTTTGTCTGCCACATTCCTCCATCACTGTCTGCTATAGTCATCCTACTATTGTCTACCACACTTTCCTCCATTTTTTTCGCCAAATTCATCTTATTATCTGCCATTCTTCCTCATCATTGTCCACGATAGTCAGCCTAGCACTGTCTACCACAGTCTCTCTTCTATTGTATACTATGGTCCCTCTGCCGTAGACTGTCCACATCTTCCTAGGTTCCTTAACCCTTAAGGACAGTGGTAGGACCCTGGAGCACAACGGTGCCACCTGTGGTAATGATGATCTGTCCTCTAAGGGTCCAGGTCGTGTTAAGTTAGAGCGTGGTCTGCTACAAGTCGTCTCTTCCCCCACCAGTATCTGTGGTGCGTCCCCTCACAGTTCCTGCATTGATGACGCCACTACAGCTTATGATAATATCCTTCCATGAGGTCTGTGACACGGGTTTGTGAGAATGTGGTAATGTACGTCCATACCCTCAGTTCGAAGGATCCCGCTGTTACCCAGGTGTTAGTGTAGTGGAGAGGCAATCGTCTCATCGTGGGTTGAGTGACTGCAGAGGGTGTGGGACGTTGAGGGAACCGTCTTAACGTGAGCGGGGAGATTGTGGAGGAGGAGAGGGATGAGGAGATCTGTCCAACAGGGAGGGTGTGTGGAGGGGGCGGCATGCTAAGATCGTCTCAGCACAGGCAGGAAGCTATCATTACTCGTGTTAAGGATATGATCTCTTACCTGTATATGTTTGCAGGTGACTCAAGTTTGTCATGAGGGAGGTGGAGAGTGACGAGGGTTGCATCAACTAACGAGAGGACCTACATTGACTCCACAGTTGGTCTGATGAATAGTTGATGAAAATTCAACCTAAGTGGATGTAAAGTAGCGAGGTTGGGGTAAAGTGAAAGAGGACTTCGATGTGAGATTTATGCGTTTATGTTAGCTGAGACGGCACGGGTAATTGCCCTAATTTAGGCTATCTCATTAAAGTTGTGCATATATATTCATATATTCTCA